>NC_092156.1:10492598-10627598 GCF_045791955.1 Oncorhynchus clarkii lewisi | reverse complement strand
GATTCAACCCATGTCGATACATACCAGTACTTGGAACCAGGTAATACTGTAGTGTATAGGTGGTAAAATTGAGTCACCATAAGCCTAGGGTGTACAAGTCGATGGCTGTTAACGTGACTGAGAATTCCTCAGCTGTTTCCTACACCTAGCGCCACAGATCTAGAGCATATACCTTCCTGCAGTAAAAATCTAGGAGTTGTCTCTTCCCTCCTGACTCCTGAGTGGCTGAAACTGCATTAATGGGGAAGGATCACCAGACACCTAGAAAAAAGGGATCATGTTTAGGGACCAATCATGTTGGTGGCAAACTGGTGGCACACACAAGCATGGAGTGTGTTCCTGGTGTGAAAGAGATAGAAAGGTGACACCCTGATAAGTTCCCATTTCAATCATCCTTTTGAATATGAAAGCCTTTCGCATTCATCATTCTCTCTCCATAAAGTCTGCCCACCGTCTCTCTCTTTCACTTCCCCTCTATATCATCCAGCCACTGTTCTATCTAGCTTTCTTTCTCCTTCTAAGAAAGTCAATGCATGTTTAGTTGATCAAGACTCTGTTGTAGGTAATGAATCTGAGGAGTAGGAAGGTAGAACAGGCTAGAGAAGGCAGCAGGAGGAGGAGGAAGAGGAGGAGGGGGGACTAGAGGTCAACAGAAGGAGAGGCAGATGCTTGTGCCTCAGATGCCTCTGAGCGAATAATTATCCTGACGATATTCGCAGATAGCGGCACGACGCAAGGGGGAGGGCATCAGGAATTGAAGAAAACGTCACAGCACAGAGAGAGAGGGGGATCGAAAGGAGAGAGAGAGGCTTTTAATTATAGAGGGATATGCTGCCTGCCTCCCACGCACTCTCTCTCTCTCTTCCTCTTAATATCTCCCCTGCTCTCTCTCTCAATTCAATTCAATTCAAGGGGCTTTATTGGCATGAGAAACATATAACATAACATTGCCAAAGCAAGTGAAGTACATAATACACAAAAGTGAAATAAACAATAAAAATAAACAGTAAACATTACACTCGCAGAAATTCCCAAAAGAGTAAAGACATTACAAATGTCATATTATGTATATTTACAGTGCTGAAACGATGTGCAAATGGTTAAAGTACAAAAGGGAAAATAAATAAACATAAATATGGGTTGTATTTACAATGGTGTTTGTTCTTCACTGGTTGACCTTTTCTTGTAGCAACAGGTCACAAATATTGCTGCTGTGATGGCACACTGTGGTATTTCAACTAGTAGATATGTGAGTTTATCAAAATCGGGTTTGTTTTCAAATTCTTTGTGGATCTGTGTAATCTGAGGGAAATATGTCTCTCTAATATGGTCATACATTTGGCAGGAAGTTAGGAAGTGCAGCTCAATTTCCACCTCATTTTGTGGGCAGTGTGCACATAGCTTGTCTTCTCTTGAGAGCCACATCTGCCTATGGCGACCTTTCTCAATAGCAAGGCTATGCTCACTGAGTCTGTACATAGTCAAAGCTTTCCTTAAGTTTGGGTCAGTCACAGTGGTCAGGTATTCTGCCACTGTGTACTCTCTGTTTAGGGACAAATAGCATTCTAGTTTGCTCTGTTTTTTAATTATTTCCAATGTGTCAAGTAATTATCTTTTTGTTTTCTCATGATTTGGTTGGATCTAATTGTGTTACTGTCCTGGGGCTCTGTGGGGTGTGTTTGTGTTTGTGAACAGAGCCCCAGGAACAGCTTGCTAAGGGGACTCTTCTCCAGGGTCATCTCTCTGTAGGTGATGGCTTTGTTATGGAAGGTTTGGGAATCGCTTCCTTTTAGGTAGTTGTAGATTTTAACGGCTCTTTTCTGGATTTTTATCATTAGCAGGTATTCGCCTAATTCTACTCTGCATGCATTATTTGGTGTTTTACGGTAATAACCTGCCCAGGGACTGCGGTTGAAAATTATCCGACTGGCTAAAACTGGCACTTTTACTGAAATGTTAATTAATGTGCACTGTCCCTGTAAAAAAATAAAATATACTCAAACTCAAACTTTGTACCGAGAGGATATTTTTGCAGAATTCTCAATTTGATATTTGTCCCATTTTGTAAATTCTTGGTTGGTGAGTGGACCCCAAACCTCACAACAATAAAGGGCAATGAGTTCTATAACTGATTCAAGTATTTTTAGCCAGATCCTAATTGGTATGTCGAATTTTATGTTCCTTGTCTCTCAGATCGTTCACAGCTTTGTGGAAGTCACCTGTGGCGCTGATGTTTAGGCCAAGGTATGTATAGTTTTTTGTGTGCTCTAGGGCAACGGTGTCTAGATTAAATTTGTATTTGTGATCCTGGCGACTGGACCTTTTTTGGAACACCATTATTTTGGTCTTAATGAGATTTATTGTCAGGGCCCAGGTCTGACAGAATCTGTGCAGAAGATCTAGGTGCTGCTGTAGGCCCTCCTTGGTTGGTGACAGAAGCACCAGATCATCAGCAAACAGTAGACATTTGACTTCAGATTCTAGTAGGGTGAGGCCGGGTGCTGCAGACTTTTCTAGTGCCCGTGCCAATTTGTTGATATATATGTTGAAGAGGGTGGGGCTGAAGCTGCATCCCTGTCTCACCCCACATCCCTGTGGGAAGAAATGTGTATGTTTTTGCCTATTTTAACCGAACACTTGTTGTTTTGTGTACATTAGTTTTATAATGTTGTATGTTCCCCAAACACCACTTTCTATCAATTTGTATAGCAGACCCTCATGCCAAATTGAGTTTAACAAAGCAATTAACAAAGCATGAGAAGACTTTGTTTTGGTTTGTTTGTTTGTCAATTAGGGTGTGCAAGCTGAATACGTGGTCTGTCGTACAATAATTTGGTAAAAAGCCAATTTGACATCTGCTCAGTACATTGTTTTCATTGAGGAAATGTACGAGCCTGCTGTTAATGATAATGCAGAGGATTTTCCCAAGGTTGCTGTTGAAGCGTATCCCACGGAAGTTATTGGGGTGAAATTTGTCTCCACTTTTGTGGAATTGAGGTGATCAGTCCTTGGTTCCAAATATTGGGAAAGACGCCAGAGCTAAGGATAATGTTAAAGAGTTTAAGTATAGCCAATTGGAATTTGTTGTCTGTATATTTTATCATTTAATTGAGGATACCATCAACAACACCGTCCTTTTTGGGTTGGAGGGTTTTTATTTTGTCCTGTAGTTCATTGTTCTCTCTCTTCTTCTTCTTAATCTCTCCCCTGTTCTCTCTGTCCCTCTCCCTCTCTCACTCTCTCACCCTCGGTCTCTGTCGCTCTCTCTCCCTCTCTCTCCCTCCCTCTCTCTGTCGCTCTCTCTCTCTCTCTCTGTCGCTCCCTATCTCTCTCTCTCCCTCTTCGTCATACATGGCGTGAGAAAGTGGAGCCTCTCCACCACCCCCCCCCCCCGGTTAAAGGCAAGAATATATGCTGTTTCTAGTGCATCCATGTCCTCTATAGAAGAAGAAGAAAAACTACATCCACCAGACTAACCCATTCTTTGTTTGTGTCAATACAATCTTCGGGGGAGCTAGCTAGCATTAGCATGGAATGTGCATGAAGTACTGACAAGGAAACTGCTAGGAATTCTCCAGATTGATTCCCCCTAGATTGGAAGTACAGTGGCAGAGGCTGTATGTGTGTCAGTGAGTATCAGGCTATTTATAGCCCATAGTGTGTGTGTGTGTCCCTGATTGTGAAGGGCTTATTCACCCCAGCGCCCATTGGCAGGCTTTGCACACAGACTGGAGAGGACAGAGATGCTACACAGAGAAACAATAGAAGATGGGCAGCACAGAGAGAGAGAGACGCCTCTTTTTAAATATTTCAGACAGTGCTGAATTCACATTAAAATAAGCCTCCAAGATGCTAGTGTGCTGATGGCAGCAGATCAAACAACAAAAGCCAGCTCTTTGTTCGAGGGGGCTTGATCTCTCTCCAGAATATTGCAAGATGACAATAGAATTGGGAACTTTTGCTTTGGTACAAGAATCTTCCTGAACACGTTGTGTGTCATCCTGCACACCCAACTATGTCCTCAAATGGAACCAATTGTCATTACAGAGGACAAGACATGTCTCACAGTGTTCTAGTCTGTTGAGGTGTATTAAATGCAAGGAAGCCGGTGCTGATCTGACCTGGTATTCATTCATTCCTAAGATTTAATTATTGACTGAGCGAAACAAACTTCACAGGCATTATATTTACTAGAATTAGTTTCAGGAACCTATTTCTATAAAAATGCTATTCAACTAAAGGTCATAGCTCAGGAAGTCCAATTAGAACAATACTCTTTAAACCTGAAAGACATTTGTCTGTCCTCTCTGCATTATCGGAGCAGTGAGTGGTAAGTAAAGTTGAGCAGGCAGTGAGACACATGTGGCCGACAAACACATGCCCTCTAGTGGCCGACAGACACATGCCCTCTAGTGGCCGACAGACACATGCCCTCTAGTGGCCGACAGACACATGCCCTCTAGTGGCCGACAGACACATGCCCCCTAGTGGCCGACAGACACATGCCCTCTAGTGGCCGACAGACACATGCCCTCTAGTGGCCGACAGACACATGCCCTCTAGTGGCCGACAGACACATGCCCTCTAGTGGCCGACAAACACATGCCCTCTAGTGGCCGACAGCCTCCAGCTCCTGTCAATGACGTTTCCTCTCTGCGGTGGCTCATCCTGTCTCCTCAGCCTGCTGCAACTCCAGCAGCCAGCCCAGCCACATCACAAATACATACAATACTGAACTCACAAATTAGGCATCTGGTGAGAGAGCAGCCTCAGGCCAGCTAACCAGCCAGGCAGACCTTCACATCTGGCTTTCAGGTTTGGTTTTCTCAGTGTTACTCATAACCTCCATTTTAGTGAGATTCCCCATTTTGTTCTGGTTTTCACACTTCGCAAAGAGAAGAAGGAGCTTTAGTTAATTCCAGCTCGAAGGAGACTGGCAACCTGGTGGGATAGGACAATGAGATGTTAGTATTCTGAAGGAACACCAGCCTATCAGGACCCAACGTTTCAGACTGACTGTCCCTCCTGTGACTGAGTGACATCTTTAATGTCTAATTGGATCAGCATGCATTTGAAAACATGGCAAGCAGATGTGAGTGACGGCTGGCAGCAGGCAAATCTGGATCATCTCTGTCCCCATGATAAATTAGCATAAACGGAGGCTAACGGGGGTTTAATAAAAGGACTTGGCTGCCAAGCAACAGAGGAACCCCTGCAGAAGAGACAGCTGTGCATTGTCTCGAGGAATAGTAAAAACACACAGTCATGCATGCACATGCACACGCAAATACTGCATAAATAAACACACATGTTAAAATGACCTCACAGAAGAGGGAAGATTCCATAGTTGAGAAGAGTCTGGTTAATGTGACAGGATGCACCATCCCTGTGTAGAGAACAGAATTTCCTCAAAAGAGCCTTTTTTTATGTTTGTTTCATGTCACCTCCGTTTTGTTGTTTGATTAGAATGAAAGGAGAGCTCTTAGCGCGTCAAGGACCAATGTGTGAATGCGACTGATGTAAAATAAAGATGAGGGACATGTCACATCATTTCCTCTCTCTTCAGTGGCTTGCCTTGAGATGACAGTGACCTATTATTTCACCGTCACCTGTGTGCACATCACACACACACACACACACACACACACACACACACACACACACACACACACACACACACACCTGCTTTAAGTAGCGCATAACACACACACACACACCACTGATTTAAGCAGCGCATAACACACATACACACACACACACACATACACACACACACACACCACTGATTTAAGCAGCACACCTCGTCTATGAGGAAAATAAATTGGAGTGATTCTCTGGAGGCGTGAATAAAACAACACACAGAATTTAATCTAGCACTTCAGTAGGATGCAGAGGGCATTTTTCATATCAAACAACGCCATTCACAGCTAGGTCCAGGAGGGGTGGGCAGTCTGCAAAGGAGATATTCATGAGGAAGCCCTTGATATTTACTTAATATGTCCATAATGTCTGACAGAAAGCCCATGACTAGATGATGTCCCACTCTCATCCGCTGCAGTTGCCATGACAGAGAGCTGTGGAAGCCATTTTCCTCCAGCCCTATTCTTCATCTATATTATTGAGTTAAGATATACCTCAGGAGGATCAAGCATTCATACAGTAATTACTGTTACTCCACTAGCTGTGTGTGTGTGCTTTTTATTTATTTAATCTTTATTTAACTAGTCAAGTCAGTTAAGAATATTTTCTTATTTACAATGACGGCCTTCCCCAGCCAAACCTGGACGACGCTGGGCCAATTGTGAACCGCCCTATGGGACTCCCAATCACGGCCAGATGTGATACAGCCTGGATTCAAACCAGGGACTGTAGTGATGCCCCTAGCACTGAGATGCAGTGCCTTGACCGCTGTGCCACTCAGGAACACGCTAATGCCCATGAAAAAATGGACTCTAAATAACTACATCCTTTCCAACATCATCATCACAGTCTTTTTGATGATCATATTTTTAAATGTTCATACCATGGTCAGAATAGAATCTAAGGGAACTGTGGCCCAATAGAACTTAAGGGAATCCAACATTCTAGAATCCAAGTAATGTTTGTTACAGGGCCTGTCAAATAGTGTCCCATGGAAATAGTCTACTCTTGACTGAAGAGTGAACTTCCCAGACTGAGGCTGCTGGGCCCTTCCAGACAGAGTCCTCCCAGCCCATCCAGACTGAGGCTGCTGGGCCCTTCCAGACTGAGGCTGCTGGGCCCTTCCAGACAGAGACCGCAGGGCCCTTCCAGACAGAGACCGCAGGGCCCTTCCAGACAGAGACCGCAGGGCCCTTCCAGACAGAGTCATCCCAGCCCATCCAGGACATTGAGAACCTCTCCTATGCCTTTGTGCGTGAGTATAAGTCGATCCACAGGTTATCAATCAAAATACGGCCTGACAAGTCTGACGATAAAGAGGAAACATTCCCAAGAGAACAGCCTATCTTGTTCTCCTCAAAGGTACTTAGTTCAGCCTGATAAAGCCCTGACATAGGTCCTTGTAAATGTGCAGTAATACCAGACAGGATGTAGCAGATGAAACTAAGTTGTTTATGTATCTCTGTTTCTTATTTCCTGTCCAGAGAAGCGGGCCAAGCAGTCAACCAATTCTGAAAAGGGCCCAGCGCCAAAGACTGTGGTCATATTTATGATATGGTAACCGGTCCGAGTGGTGAAAGTAGCATTCCTCCTGTCATGCTGACCCTGGTTGTGAAGATTCCCATACTAGTGGTACCATCCTATGTGGATGCTCAGGAAGACCCCTGCATGATGGTCCTGCCCCCCAAGAAACACTGGAGAGAGGCCCTGTCAGATTAATGCAGCACCGTTGTGACTACCTAGAGCATGGGTGTCAAACTCTGGCCCGTGGGCCAAATTTGGCCCGCGGCGTAATTATATTTGGCCCGCGAGACAATACCAAATTACTACTAGAGCTGGCCCGCCGGTATTATACAGCGCATTCACCACTAATACTACGAATCCCATAATGCTCTGCTGTTTTCGCGCGCCAATCAGGACAGGACCCAGAAACGCTCTCTCCTCTGTGACAGTAGTCATAGCAACATAGACGCTACAACTGTCAGCGAGCTAACCCTTCCCAAAAATGGCGAAAAGAAAGGCAGAAAACAGGAGCTTTCTGGACAAGTGGGAGGCAGAATATCTGTTTACATATGTAAAAGACAAACCTGTTTGTCTTTTTTGTGGAGTCAACGTGGCTGTAAGTAAGGAGTACAACATTAGACGACACTATGAAACGAAACACCATGACAAATACAAGGACCTGGACATGACTCAAAGGAGCCAGAAAGTAGAGGAGATGAAAAGAAGTTTGGTTTCACAACAGAATATGTTTAAAAAAGCCACATCACAAAGCGAGGCTGCTGTAAAGGCTAGTTATATAGTGGCAGCAGAGATCGCAAAATCAGCCCGGCCCTTTAATGAGGAGAGTTCATGAAAAAGTGCATGATGAAGGTTTGTGACCTCGTATGCCCAGAGAAAAAACAAGCATTTTCAAACGTGAGCCTGAGCAGGAACACAGTAGCTGATCGCACATGTGATCTTCCCACCAATCTGTATGACCAGCTGATGGAAAAGGGAAAAGATTTTGTTGCGTTCTCCCTCGCTTTGGATGAGAGCTGCGACGCATCTGATACTGCTCAGCTGTCAGTCTTCATCCGTGGAGTGGACTCAAATCTGTGTGTTACGGAGGAGCTATTAGGATTCAAATCAATGCATGGCACAACCACAGGAAAGGAAATCTTTGAGGAGGTTTCCAAATGTGTAACTGAAATAAAGCTGCCGTGGGATAAACTCGTTGGATTAACGACAGATGGTGCGCCAGCGATGTGCGGTAAAAAGAGTGGACTGGTGGGCATGGTTCGGGAGAAGATGCGGGAAGAGAACTGTGCAGGTGAGCTAACTGTTTACCACTGCATCATACATCAGGAAGCACTGTGTGCCAAAGCCCTAAAGATGGAACATGTTATGACCACAGTAACACAGGTAGTTAACTTTATAAGAGCCAAAGGCCTAAAATTTATCACCGCCAGTTTAAATATTTTCTGGAGGAGTGTGGTTCGGAATACGCAGACGTGCCGTATCACACAGAGGTGAGATGGCTAAGCAGAGGAAAAGTACTGAACAGATGTTTCGAGCTGCGTGAGGAAATATGTCAATTCCTGGAAACCAAAGGGAAGGATACAGCAGAGCTCCGGGAGCAAAAGTTCCTGTGTGAGCTGGCCTTTCTCTGTGACATCTCGAGCCATCTCGATGCGCTGAACCTGCAGCTTCAGGGGCGGGGGCGCATCATCACAGACATGTACGCTGCAGTGAGGGCCTTCAAAACTAAACTGTGCCTGTGGGAGAATCAGATGCTGCAAGGAAACCCTTGCTATTTTCCCTGCTGCCAATCCATAAAAGCGCAGATCTCTACCGCCGTGTTCCCATGCGCACAGTTTGCTGAAAAACTCAGTGTTCTCGCCGCTGAGTTTAGCCGGCGATTTGCCGACTTCGATGCCCAGAAATGCAAGTTTGAACTGCTTAGTAATCCCTTCGCAGTTGATGTGGAAAATGCACCAACCAACATCCAAATGGAGCTGATTGAACTCCAGTGCAACGACACGCTGAAGTCAAAGTATGATGCTGTGGGCGCCGCACAGTTTCCACGGTTCATCCCTGACACAATGCCTCAGCTCCGCACCCAAGCTGCAGAGATGCTCTCCATGTTCGGCAGCACTTATCTATGCGAGCAACTTTTCTCCTCGATGAAGATGACCAAAACAACTCACAGGAGACGTCTGACTGATGAACATCTTCGCTCGATACTGAGGATTTCTTCAGCTCAGAGCTTGAGCCCAGACATTGATGAACTAGCATCCAAGAAGAGATGCCAGGTATCTGGCTTGGGCACATCAGATTAGACCAGTGTGCAATAATTAACGTTTTCTTTATGCACTTTTTCTTGCTACAAGGCATGGGCTTGATTGGTTGATTGATTTATTATCATTTTATTTGTAAAATTATTAGCCAGTGGAAAAAGTTTATTTTGGTATTTAAATCAGAAGGCTGCAAATAGAAAAGAGGCATACAATTTTTATTTAAATTTTATTTATTTAATAAATGAATGCCATTGATGTGTTTTTTCATTTGAAATTCGATTTTGCATGTCTCCACTATTAAATTATGTATTGTATGGTAATAAGCGATGCTTGTTCCATATTCAATGTTAAAGCAAAACTTGTTTAGGTCCATATTAAAAGGTTAATTTGTTCAATGTTGGCCCGTGACTTTGTTCAGGTTTTACATTTTGGCCCACTGGGTATTTGAGTTTGACACCCCTGACCTAGAGTTTGTAGTCAATGCCAATTCAATTCAGTCGATTCAGGAAGTAAACTGAAATTCTAATTCAATAATGTTCTCAAAGAGAGGCATGGAGAAGAATTGGAATTCGATTTAGAATTTACGTTTACTTCCTGAATCGACTGAATTAGAATGTAATTGACCCCAACCCCTGATATTTTCATCTATATAAACTAATTCTGTGGTTTCTCTCCTCACGTTTTATTTAATCTTCTTTAGAATTCTATTTGATCAATTAAATAGTTAGCAAACTGGGTTGAACAGCTTGGTCTCTCCATAATTTACCAAAATGGCAATCACTACCAGTGGCAATGCCATCTTCTATAATTACAGCAGTAATTTAACTTTTTTTTAAAAAGTAATTTACAAACTAATCTAATTTTCAATGACAGCCTAGGAACAGTGGGTTAACTGCCTTGTTCAGGGGTAGAAGGAAAGATTTTTACCTTGTCAGGTCAGTGATTTGATCTTGCAACCTTTCAAGTCAAAGCTCTAACCACTAGGTTACCTGCTGCCCCATGCAAGATTTAAATCACTGGGTGAAAACAGTGTGTCACTTATCAGGGACTGATAAAGCACTAAATTAGAGGTATTGCTAGAGAACTTCTAATCAGGGTTAAATTGGTGTTTTGTTGCAGTTGTACTTTCCCCATAATTCATGAATTTTCTATCATATGTAGCACACAGTAACTCTAGTCCATTGTTTTTTATTTATTTAACTAGTCAAGAACAAATTCTTATTTACAATGACAGCCTACACGGGCCAAACCCGGATGACACTGGGCCAAATGTGCACCACCCTACGGGACTCCCAATCACGATACAGCCTGGATTTGAACCAGCGTGTCTGTAGTGACACCTCTAGCACTGCCTCCACTCAGGAGCACCCGGGAGCCCATTGTTGTCCCTAAACCATGGGTGATAGCAACAGCAAGCTAGTTAAATAGGACAAATTAGCTAGCAAGTGCAAGCTAGCTAGCTAAATTACTATAAATGTTTAATGCTTTTCGACCTGTTTCCAAATGAATATAATTGGTTCAGAGTTCGTTTTGATATTTTAACCTGTCGTCTTGTGAAACAGTGGATGTAAAGAATCTAGCTAGCTAAAGCATTTACTGCAAATTGAATGTACAATTTTGTAAACTTGCCTTCCCGATATTTGCTATGCAACGCAGATAGATGAAATAACATAGCCCACTAGCTATGTAGAATATAACTTTGAGTAGATATCTACTCAAATAATATTGAGTAGAATATAACTTTATGCCAAGGATACAAGTCGTATATACATGTAGTTATTACCATGCTTGAGATCCCCACATTGTAGTCTGTACATTTAATATATTTACTGATCATGTACTCTACCTTCGCAGATAAAGGTGCAGTTCAGCTATGAATATCTTTGAGATTATTTTACAGTCATATCCAATACCAGGAGTATCAAATTCCAGTCTTTGAAGTATGTTGTGTCTGCATGTATGTGTTACAAATATACACTTCAACAGTGTTTACCAATCTTGGTCCTTGTGTAACGGATGTGAAACGGCTAGCTTAGTTAGCTAAATAGCGTTTCAATCGGTGACGTCACTTGCTCTGAGACCTTGAAGTAGTGGTTCCCCTTGCTCTGCAAGGGCCGCGGCTTTTGTGGAGCGACGGGTAACGATGGTTCGTGGTTGACTGTTGTTGATGTGTGCAGAGGGTCCCTGGTTCGCGCCCGGGTATGGGCGAGGGGACGGTCTAAAGTTATACTGTTACATTGATGCTGTTGACCCGGATCACTGGTTGCTGCGGGAAAGGAGGAGGTCAAGTGAGTGAAACCGATGTGAAACGGCTAGCTTAGTTAGCGGTGCGCGCTAAATAGCATTTCAATCGGTGACGTCACTTGCTCTCAGACCTCTTTTGTGGAGCGATGGGTAACGATGCTTCGAGGGTGACTGTTGATGACTGTTGATGTGTGCAGAGGGTCCCTGGTTCGCGCCCGGGTATGGGCGAGGGGACGGTTTAAAATTATACTGTTACACTTGGACATCAATGGTTACACATTGTAACTAAATCAAATTTATTTATATAGCCCTTCGTACATCAGCTGATATCTCAAAGTGCTGTACAGAAACCCAGCCTAAAACCCCAAACAGCAAGCAATGCAGGTGTAGAAGCACAGTGGCTAGGAAAAACTCCCTAGAAAGGCCAAAACCTAGGAAGAAACCCAGAGAGGAACCAGGCTATGTGGGGTGGCCAGTCCTCTTCTGGCTGTGCCGGGTGGAGATTATAACAGAAGATGGCCAAGATGTTCAAATGTTCATAAATGACCAGCATGGTCCAATAATAATAAGGCAGAACAGTTGAAACTGGAGCAGCAGCACGGCCAGGTGGACTGGGGACAGCAAGGAGTCATCATGTCAGGTAGTCCTGAGGCATGGTCCTAGGGCTCAGGTCCTCCGAGAGAGAGAAAGAAAGAGAGAATTAGAGAGAGCACACTTAAATTCACACAGGACACCGAATAGGACAGGAGAAGTACTCCAGATATAACAAACTGACCCTAGCCCCCCGACACATAAACTACTGCAGCATAAATACTGGAGGCTGAGACAGGAGGAGAGACTAATAGACTACAAACAGGATTTAACTAGTTAAAGGCTGATTTGTAATTAATATATACAGAAATAGAATATAAAAACAGTGCACTACACTTCCTATGCATCATCTGAATATCTAATGCCCTTCATCTGCATTGATCTGATAAACACAGGATAGGTGTAGTATTTCATTAAATGAGACTTAATTTCAACCAGTAGAGAATTAAACGCTTTATTGAAAGTTCTTTAACCAAGTGTTATAAATATAATTGTAATATTATAAATACAAGTTCAATCTGTACAATATAAATATATAAATATAAAAACAGAGCAAGAAAGGTGGAAAAGACAACGGGAAAGACGTAAGAACATAGGAGCAGGGAAGGCAGCATATGATTAATGAATCACAGTGCAACCCAAATATTCTCTCAGTTCATCACAATTACATAATAGTGTCTCAAGTCGGCCTGAAGGTTATCTTAAGAGCAGGTGAGGTGGCGATGTCGGGACTAGGGGTTGGCATCCTCTCACATCAGAACATCTGCAGACAAGAGACAGATGGAGAGAGCAATAGCATGCTTAAGCCTCGTTTTTAGTTTTTTATTCTAACATTGTTAGTCATCATAATAATCAGGTGAAATGCAAAACTGACCTTGGTTCATTAACTCTGGGACTACTGCATCTCTCTGTATTTCAATGTACAGCATCTCTTTAATAATACTTCCTGTATAATATAAACTGACCTTGGTTCATTAACTCTGGGACTACTGCATCTCTCTGTATTTCAATGTACAGCATCTCTTTAATAATACTTCCTGTATAATATAAACTGACCTTGGTTCATTAACTCTGGGACTACTGCATCTCTCTGTATTTCAATGTACAGCATCTCTTTAATAATACTTCCTGTATAATATAAACTGACCTTGGTTCATTAACTCTGGGACTACTGCATCTCTCTGTATTTCAATGTACAGCATCTCTTTAATAATACTTCCTGTATAATATAAACTGACCTTGGTTCATTAACTCTGGGACTACTGCATCTCTCTGTATTTCAATGTACAGCATCTCTTTAATAATACTTCCTGTATAATATAAACTGACCTTGGTTCATTAACTCTGGGACTACTGCATCTCTCTGTATTTCAATGTACAGCATCTCTTTAATAATACTTGCTGTTGACCAAGTGCCCTCTAAGTAGACAGTTCAGCTGCGGGAGGGGTTCACCGACACAGCTGATATAACCTAGAGGATTTAGGGAGAAGAAGGGAGAGGGATGAAGTGAAGGAGAGAGACTGTTATTGAGAAAATAAGGTCGTTAGAGAGACAGTGTTCAACACGAATCTGTGTGTGGCCTCACCTGGTGTCCACACCATACTAAGTGGCTGCAGGGTACTTAATGCTTAAAAACATGAACGGGCACACGAGGATAAAAAATATAGCGAAGTTATAGAAATAATGAAGTGTCTTACTATTCTCCATGGTTGGCTCTCTTGCCTATTTGTTGAAGGTGGAAGGAGCCACAGTTATACACTTGAGTCTGCTTACTGCACAACCCAATCAATCAGATTGATACATGAGTGTGTAGGTGTGGGTTATAGGGTGTCTAATTGTTCTACATTTTTTCAATATGGGTGACTTAAAAGAGCCTGTTGTTTTTGTACAGACATCACACTCTTACCTAAACAGCACCCTCAACTGAGAAGTAGAAATCAAAGGGAGAGAAACTTGGAATTGATTTTAACTGCAGTTGACATAGCTAAGTAAATGGAAGAATACTCTTATTGCAATGTGGATGGCTCTTAAAAGAGCCTTTGGTTGTGCATAGTGTAGTCTATGGTGTTGCCAGGGAACAGCACCCTCTTCGAAGAAGTAGGAGGTGAAGATCTCCCGCAGCAAGATGCGTTGTTGGACCCCATCCTTGAAACATCCTACAGATCAGCAGACTTCTCCTCTGGCACATGGCAGCGAGCTGCAGATCCCCCCCTGGTCCTCGTGTCCATCCTCGTGAATGATGCATGACACAGGTAGCTTTCACACACCTGAATTCCCCCAGGAGGCAGTCCCAGATGGCCTTGGTCATCCAACCTTGCAGTGCCCTACACGTTAACTGTAGGCAATCGATTTGAAGGAATCTCCAGTTACAAGGTATCTAGGAATATGGAAGACAATGTTATTACTAGACTTACATCACCAGGTCATTGTGTATTACTAAAGTATAATATACCTGATAACAAATCATGATAACATTGGATTGATAGATACATGGGCTACATATGTGCATGTGTAGCATGTGACAATAACAGGATCATATCAAGGATAGCATCACAAATGAATACATAAATACCTCTCGAAGCTTGATGAGTTGATCATTTGAATCAGCTGTGCAGTAAGTACTAAGGCAAAAACAAAAATGTGCCCCTCTTTGAGTCCCCAGAACTGAGAGCCACTGCCCTTCATATGTAGACAGGCTTTCATAGCGCTCTTTATCTGAGGACAGAAAACCTCACAAGAAACAGACTTCATTATAGTCAAATTACACCACACTGAATATTATGTTACTATTATCTCCGTCCTCACTTCTAGGGACAGGAACTACACAAGTACCTGCCCTATCCAGAATGGCCTACTCTCACTGACAGTTGGGGCTGCTATCCTTTCACCCTCCTCCATGGCTGTTAGCAAGCTACCTACAAATGCATTTGGAGTTTGTTTTTTACAGTGATAACAGTCATTGTCCAATGAATGGAAAATAAATCTGAAAAACACTTGGTTTTTCTCAGCTTCAAGTTTGAATTTTTATGCTCTCGTATTGTTAATGCAGGACGATCTGCGCCACTTGTTGAGCTACATTCTTATTTACAATGACTACCGTGGTCAAACACAGGCCAATTGTGCACCACCATATGGGACTCCCCATCACAGCCAGATGTGATAGAGGTTGGATTTGAAACGGGGACCTCTTGCACTGAGATGCAGTGCCTTAGAACGCTGCGCCACTTTCAACTTTCCCTTGCGCTACTTGTTGACTATCGGTCTCGTGCCGGTATTTAGCCTTAGATGGAGTTTACCACACAATATACCACGACTAAGGGCTGTTCTTACGCACGCAGCGCAAAGTGCCTGGACACAGCCCTTAGTCGTGGTATAGTGGTCATATATCACAAACCCCTGAGGAGCCTTATTGCTATTATAAACTGGTCACCAACATAAATAAAGCAGTAAAACGCAATGGTTTATTTATTTTTTTATTTTATTTCACCTTTATTTAACCAGGTAGGCTAGTTGAGAACAAATTCTCATTTACAACTGCGACCTGGCCAAGATAAAGCATAGCAGTGTGAACAGACAACAACACAGAGTTACACATGGAGTAAACAATAAACAAGTCAATAACACAGTGGAAAGAAAAAAATAGTCTATATACATTGTGTGCAAAAGGCATGAGGAGGCGGATAATTACAATTTTGCAGATTAACACTGGAGTGATAAATTATCAGATGGTCATGTGCAGGTAGAGATACTGGTGTGCAAAAAAGCAAATAAATATAAACAGTATGGGGATGAGGTAGGTAAATTGGGTGGGCTATTTACCGATGGACTATGTACAGCTGCAGCGATCGGTTAGCTGCTCAGATAGCAGATGTTTGAAGTTGGTGAGGGAGATAAAAGTCTCCAACTTCAACGATTTTTGCAATTTGTTCCAGTCACAGGCAGCAGAGAACTGGAAGGAAAGGCGGCCAAATCAGGTTTTGGCTTTAGGGATGATCAGTGAGATACACCTGCTGGAGCGCGTGCTATGAGTGGGTGTTGCCATCGTGACCAGTGAACTGAGATAAGGCGGAGCTTTACCTAGCATGACTTGTAGATGACCTGGAGCCAGTGGGTCTGGCGACGAATATGTAGCGAGGGCCAGCCGACTAGAGCATACAGGTCGCAGTGGTGGGTGGTATAAGGTGCTTTAGTAACAAAACGGATGGAACTGTGATAAACTGCATCCAGTTTGCTGAGTAGAGTATTGGAAGCTATTTTGTAGATGACATCGCCGAAGTCGAGGATCGGTAGGATAGTCAGTTTTACAAGGGTAAGTTTGGCGGCGTGAGTGAAGGAGGCTTTTGTTGTGGAATAGAAAGCCGACTCTAGATTTGATTTTAGATTGGAGATGTTTGATATGAGTCTAGAAGGAGAGTTTACAGTCTAGCCAGACACCTAGGTACTTATAGATGTCCACATATTCTAGGTCGGAACCATCCAGGGTGGTGATGATAGTCGGGCGTGCGGGTGCAGGCAGCGAACGGTTGAAAAGCATGCATTTAGTTTTACTAGCGTTTAAGAGCAGTTGGAGGCCACGGAAGGAGTGTTGTATGGCATTGAAGCTCGTTTGGAGGTTAGATAGCATAGTGTCCAAGGAAGGGCCAGAAGTATACAGAATGGTGTCGTCTGCATAGAGGTGGATCAGGGAATCGCCCGCATCAAGAGCAACATCATTGATATATACAGAGAAAAGAGTGGGCCCGAGAATTGAACCCTGTGGCACCCCCATAGAGACTGCCAGAGGACCGGACAACATGCCCTCCGATTTGACACACTGAACTCTGTCTGCAAAGTAGTTGGTGAACCAGGCAAGGCAGTCATTAGAAAAACCGAGGCTACTGAGTCTGCCGATAAGAATATGGTGATTGACAGAGTCGAAAGCCTTGGCCAGGTCGATGAAGACGGCTGCACAGTACTGTCTTTTATCGATGGCGGTTATGATATCGTTTAGTACCTTGAGCGTAGCTGAGGTGCACCCGTGACCGGCTCGTAAACCAGATTGCACAGCGGAGAAGGTACGGTGGGATTCGAGATGGTCAGTGATCTGTTTGTTGGTCCGATATACCATGGCTTTCAACCAATCCCAATTCAGGACTCAAACCACCCAGTTTATAAAAGCACATAATCCCAAAGTAAGTGCTCCAAAACACTCCTTTCTTGGATTCCTAATCCATGTGCCAACCAGGAAGAATAGAGTCCTGACTCATTTACATTTTAGCAGACACACTTACCCAGAGCTCCTTACAATAGTGAATGCATACATTCTTATACTATATTTTTCTTCTTCATACTGGTCCCCCGTGGAAATCAAACCTACAATCATGTGGCGTTGCAAGTGCCATGCTTTACACAGGACTCTACAAGGATATACCAGTGGGAGCACAATGACATATTGATCCCAAAAACCAGGACTGCAATCTCACTGTAAAATGATTACAGTACAGCAGGCCAGCCTTATTCTGCTAAATTGGAAGAGTTATGATTGGGACTAGTTCCATTAAGTATTTGTGTGCGCATGTGTGTTTTCATGCCGGGGTGCTTTGTTTTTGTTGTTTGGTGGCAGTTACAGAATATCTTATTGTACAGATCAAAGATACATATGCCACAGCACATGTCGAAAAACTGTCAACTACAGCTGGAGACTACAGCATTGCATAATTAAACCTCTCTGTTCAAGCGGCTTTAACTCTGACACATACTGATGTTATGTCACCATCTTGTGGCCCATTGGTGGTGGAAATCTGGAAGATTTAATTACTGTGCTCTAACCATCTGAGGCAACATGAAATTAATACAATCCATTAATAAGCATAACTGCATTGTGAAAAATACATTGCCGTACAGAGGGTGTACCTCAACTCTCCATGTCGGTATATGTGTAACCAATGTGAAATGGCTAGCGAGTTAGCGGTGGTGTGCGCTAATATCATTTCAATCGGTGACGTCACTCGCTCTGAGACCTTGAAGTTGTGGTTCCCTTTGCTCTGCAAAGGCTGCGGGTTTTTCTGGTGCGATGGGTAACTTCTGGTGCGATGCTTCGTGGGTGTCAGTTGTCTATGCGTGCAGAGGGTACCTGGTTTGAGCCCGGAGAGGGGACGAACTAACGTTACACTGTTACATGTTATGCATATGTTATACACAAACAATGTGTATGAACAAATAGGTTTGAGATCATTAATATGCTAACCCTACCCAACAGTGCAGTACTCAATATCCAAAAAGTTTAACTGATTAAAACATTTTTTTTTTTAAAAACACACAAAATAAGAAATACGAGAGGAGGCTATATACAGGGTATACTCCCAGTACAAAGGGTTAGCCTACAAGACCATGGTGTACTTACATGGAAACAATGTTACAATACATAAAGACACTGTTCTCCTCATCAGACCCCCCTTGTTTCTCCCTCCTCTTCCCAAAGAATCACCATGGTTCCTCTCCCTAGTTGCCTGGCAACCAGCTACTCCTGGAAATTGAGGAGACTATAGTTGACATTATAATTAAAGACCACCCCCACCATTTACAATAACTACATTTATTAAAGAAAATAATTGCAAGACAAAATCATATCTCTGTAGTTGATTTTTGTAATATAGGCCTAAATTACAAAACAATTCACATTTAGGATATTTATAAATCAGCCACATGGCCAATAGTCTAACACTTGAATTACCTCAAGGTTTTTTTTTAAAGAGCCATGTGGTATTAATATTCAAATAAACAGAAGATGCTGTCTGACAATGTGAGTCAGATAAACATAATTGAGTGTGCAAATTGCAGTAATTGAGGTTGTTATGTAACACTCACATGGCCATTTAAAACAAAAATAACATCACAAATACAAATCACCATCCCATCTTAGCTGGACACTGTCTATTTGATCTGTCACACAGGAAATGTATGAATTAATTAGGCACAAACTGATTTCATCATTATGCAAAACCAAGTCCTGTAATCCATTGGCCTATATCTAAATTGTTATGAGGTGGTCTACATTTACCAGTAGGCCTATGCAATTTACAGGAAAGATATACATACATTGTGAGTATTGCTGACAATATAGGAGACATTCATTTTTTATCAAACAAGACAATGAATATGATCTGGTCATTACTCCCTGTCATCAGTACATTTGGTATTTTTTTTAAGGTTGAACTGTGTCTAACCAAAGAGTTTCCTCTCTGTAAACAAAAGCTAAGAGCCATTTTATTCTTGATCGGAAAATGTGGTCTGAGGCGCGGTGTGGCGCAATAGAGAAGCCTCCTGAGGCACGCAGAGGCCAAATTGAACTCTGTACCGCATCCCAGTGCGCCTCTCAAATGTTTTAACAATGCGGAGTGCTCCGTATAGCTCCGCATTGACACGATTGTTTGACGGTCGGTGAGGGCGGGAGGTCATGTATAACACAAACTCACCTAATTGACAACTTCCTTCACAACAGCGCTGCTCGGCGAAACTAAATACATATGAATGCCCTGACTTCTGCAGAGTCCATATCACCGTAAATGCTGCACGGCCAATGCAGAATTCGGAATGACCAGGGCCTATCAAGATGAAAGACCTTGCGCAGTAGTAACTTGCCAAGAAGCAACTTCCGTATTGCAAAGCATTTTGGTACTTGTGTACACTTCCAAATCATTCTTTCACATAACTAGCTAGTTTGTAGTTTTAGACCCACGAGCAGTTCTTTTGTGTCGTTTCCTCAAATTATATCGATAGTGTTCCACTGGTTTATGAACAACGCTGAAATTAAACAAACATCGGTATGGCGGAGGGTGCCAGCGGTAACGCGGTGAATCTTCCTCCCGGAGATCCTCAGCTAATCGGTCTCATCGTGGAACATCTCAAGAACCGAGGCTTGTTCGACGAGTTCCGCAGAGATTGCCTGGCAGATGTGGATACAAAGGTACTATATATAGCTTTCAACTTTTTCCTGACTAACTGGCTGTCAACATTTATTTTACTCAGTTAGATAGCACGTTTACGCTTTGTGTCCAACCATGTTGTTTTTAGCATAGCTAGCTAACGTTAGCTAGCCAGTTGTGCTGGAAAATGGTTTCAGCTATTGATCAATGCCGGTGTACTTATGTCATTGCCGTCAGCCTGCCTACCAGAATCTGCGACAAAAAGTTGACAACTTTGTATCCACTCATTTGAGCACTCAAGAATGGAACCCATCAATCAACAAAAATCAAGTGCGAAATGGGCTAAGACAAAGCGTCGTGCAGTAAGTAGCTACAATACTTCATATACTCATAATTCTGCCTGTAAGTGTCAAATGCGTTGCTGACAGTACATATTACAGAGGATAGTGAAATCTGCACTTTGGATGGCTAAGCTCATGTCCCCAGTCTGGACTGAGGTAGGTGTTATCAGTTGTTGCTACTTATGCCACAGTCATTAGTCATCTGTAGTGTCTCTGCTGTGTGTCAGGTCAGGCATGCTGGAGTCTGGAGTGGACAGAATCATCACCCAGGTGGTGGATCCCAAATTGAACCACACTTTCAGGCCCCACATTGAGGATGCCATTCATGACTTCCTGTCTGCTGAGAAGGAGGAGGGTCCATCCAACACTCAATCAGAGACTGAGCAACAAGAAGCTCCAAGCCACACTGGACCCAAAACGCCATGAGGTCAGTGCGTCTAACACCTTAACATAAACATCATGGGCACATCTATAGGCATTGAACTATAATCTCAAAGTTTCACAGTTTGTCTTCTCTCCTTTTACTTCAGGTACAGAGAAACGTTTTCTGCTGAAGGTAGATATTTTTTAGCTCTCCGTCAGGCTGGATGGACAAGGACCTACTGTCTAGTAATCATGGAGCAAGAGGTTTGCACAACTCTTAGTCTTTCTTCATGTGGAGAAACCAAGCCGTGCATGTTAGCTGTCATTGCTAACAGCTACCAAATAATGCCCATAACAAGTCAAAGGGGAATTGTGCAAATGACACTGGTATAGCACCCTCAAACTCAACTCTGGACCTCGAAGCCAGTTCCACTGCATTTTTTCATTCATTGATTTTGACCTGAGACACCAGGTTGTGTGGATTCATTATCAGGTAGAAGAAAACCTGCAGGCAATGGACCTCGTTGGCTAAGAGTTGAGTACCCCAGGTATAGGACATGGAATTTTGTTTGTGGTTATTGAATTAAAGAGACTGGTAACTTTTTTTTTTTAAGAGCAGGCAGTAGCCTTTGTAATGTTGGCTTACAGATTTTGTCCCTCAGTTTGACACTTATTGGTGAATATTGTAAATGTCATTCACCAATAAATTAATGATTTGGTTAAAATGTGTACACTGCCCTGTCATTTGTTAAACTGTGTCAATACTGTGCTGTACGGGCTGCGGTAAGGCTACATTGCTCAGTTAGCCTAGAGCAGCGTTTCCCACACTTTGTCCTCAGGACCCCAAGGGGTGCAAGTTTTGTTTTTTGCCCTCGCACTACACAGCTGATTTCCTATATTTTTATTAGATTAGAATGATCACAGCATTATCACGTTTGGATCCATCCAGAGCACAGCCAGTGAGATCTCTTCCGGGTAGGAAGGTGTACTGCGTTACATAGAGGAGACAGTCCATAAAAGGGAGCGCTGCAGTTTTTGCCAGTTCAAGACTTAACATCTGGAGTACAACCCAGGTTATGAAACTAGCTGCCAGGGCGGAGGGAGTAGAACAGCCTGCCCCTGACTGAGGCTTGTTGGCATTCCCCTGGGCAGGCAGGGTGCAAGTTGATTGGCAGTGCCTGGGAGCACGGCATGGTTGCTGTCTCAACACATCCATGCTATATTTCTCTCGCTGCCCTCAGCCGTGTAGGAGTGAGGCTTAGCTCCATGGCCCTAAGATGCAGCTCCAAGGCCCCCAGTAAAAAGAGGGGGATGAGGGGCTCTGGATGAGCTGTGCAGAGTGTTCCCGCCTGGCTGGGACAAAGGTTGAATTGTCAGAGCTGCCTGGATGGAGCTGCTTCTGTCATTCACCACCTCGCCTCTGAGGACGTGCATACTAGCAGGCCCGCTGTGCTGCACCACTGAGAACTGGCAAGCAGGCCTTTGTTCTCTTTTTTTTTTTAAATCAGAGACCTCCACACACTGACACTACAGAATGGCTTTTAGGAGTGGTCTAAAGAATTCCGTAAGGAAATAGTGTGTAGTAGACCGATAAGAATTTAGGGCAAGTGGATACTAGTGAGACATTGGACTTTGAGCACAGCTAATTTGTTGCCCCCCCCCACAACACACACTTACACAAATTGAATAAAGGTCCTGGTGGTGTGTCAGGTTTTCAGAGACCAGCAGCATGGCTACGTGACTCCAGCCCCCACCCTGACATCAGTGTCTGCTGCTCACGCTAATTAAGATGCTTTGCCACAGTTCCTCCATCTGGGGAAACTCAATCCTGTCCTGATTTTAACGCTACAGTTGTCAGCTGTCTGGTGTGAGTAATCAGAATCCAGGGTGAGGAATTTAATGCCCTGGCTCCACTGCACTCGAGCTGGAAGTCTCTGGTCTTCACTTTATCTTGTCAGTAGGGGAAAGGGGGGTAAGTTGAGCCACCCTTGTTTCTAGGAAACCATACACAAAATTAATACTTTTACTAAATATTTAGGAAAAGTGAATCATTTAAAGAGTCTAAAGGAAGAAACCACATGGAAAAAGTCAAATTAATATATGCTAGAGGTTTCATGATGCTTCAATCTAAACCAAAGTAGATAATTTTACACATCAGTTGGGGTCTCTAAGTTTCAGTATGATGTCCTAACCTAGCATAAAAGTGCATCCTTGTAGCTGTGTGGGCTAATTTAGACCAAATGTTTGCCTTGGGGTTAGTTTAGATAATGTTTGAGCAAATTGAAGTGTTTTCTTACCAGGTGTTGTGCTCTGCATTATCAACAGGGCTTGGCCAATGATAAGTGTTTTTTTTTTAAGTGTTTGTTAAAATATGCTTAAAATGTACAAAAATTTGGGGAAAAAGTGATTGTGTTGAATTGCGTTTGGGAAATAAAGTTAGACATGGTTTCAAAAAGTTAGTGGTACAATTTAATTCAGTACATACATTGGTAGGTGGCTTAACTTACCCTGTCCTGTGGCTCACCTTACCCCATACCCGGAGTAAGTGCCAAGAGACCTTTTTTTCCCCAAATGTTCTAAACTGTATGTTTACATGAATTCTGAATATTTCCAGGGATACACAACATCCTGAAATATATGTAGGTATCTTTGTTAGAAAGAATACTATACTGAACAAGTGAGCTATATCAAGAAGCTGATTAAACAGCAGGATCATTACACAGGTGCACCTTGTGCTGGTGACAATAAAAGGTCACTCTAAAATGTGCAGTTTTGTCACACCACATAATGCCACAGATGGCTCATGTTTTGAGGGAGCGTGCAATTGGTATGCTGATTATAGGAACGTCTACCAGAGCTGTTACCAGATGATTGAATGTTAATTTCGCTAGCATAAGCCGACCTCCCAACGTCGTTTTAGAGAATTTGGCAGTATGTCCAACTGACCTCACAACCGCAAACCAGGTGCAACCACACCTGCCAAGGACCTCCACATCCAGCTTTTTCACCTGCAGGATCGTCCGAGACCACCCAGCTGAACAGTTGATGAAACAGAGGAGTATTTCTGTCTGTAATAAAGCCCTTTTGTGGGGAAAAACTCATTCTGATTGACTAGGCATGAAATTGTTTCATAATGTGTTTATATTTTTGTTCAGTCTATATTTATCTTGACAGAGTAAAGCTGAATGTAAAAAAAAATGGCTTAATTTACACCACTCTCCACTACCTTTTCTACAGGTCACAGTATGTGGTTGGGATACCCATGAACCCTTATTGAATTGTGGTCACTTATTACACATGCATTATACAATTAAAAGCAATGCCAATTTATGACCAGATGGCCTCAACACAATCACATTATTCTGAATAGTAAAGGTCAAGTTGTGTTCCAGTCCAGAACTCTCACAGCAGCATAGCGACGTCTTCCTTCCACACAATGGAGGAGCAGAGTGTACAGGGCTGTACTGTAGCAGATGCTTTGGCAGTATCTGAAATGTAAGACAAAACCCACTAGAGGGCAAAGTGATTCTAACAAGTTCAGGGACATCCTCCTCTAGCTGTTGGTCTTGAGTCTGACTTGACCCGGCTAAACTGACAAAGTATCATGTATAGTTTCTGTAGAATAACGAAGTATGCAACCAATACAACAGGCAGAGATGTTTTTATTTTAATATAGCTGGTCAGCTGTGGGGTTTCAAGCAGTCAAATTTATAAGGTCCCTTTTTACATCAGCCAATGTCACAAAGTGCTATACAGAATCCCAGCCTAAATTCCCAAAGAGCAAGCAATGCAGATGTAGAAGCACAGTGGCTAGGAAAAACTCCCATTGAAAGGCTAGGAAGAAACGTAGAGAGGAATCAGGCTCTAAGGGGTGCCGAGGGAAGATTATAACAGTGCCAAGATGTTCAAATTTTCATAGAGGACCATTGTCGTGCTGCTGCTCTGTTCCTGGTCACTATCTTGTGTCAGTATGTGAGCAACACATCATGACGTAATTATGACTCCCTAATTAGAATTTTGGAATATTGCACAATCATAGCAATCATTTCAATGATTTAGAAAAACAAATATTTGTAGGACATAGCAAGCCAATTATTTATCATCATCGTCAAGTGTAAAAAAAAAAATCTAAACGCAAACTCTGCCCAGTACTAAATCGCTCACGGATGAGAGAGGACACAGGGTTGAACTATGCATTGTGTAAGAAACCAAGTGACACAGCACTTTTGGCCTCAGATATGCAGCAATTAAGTTCAGGGTCCTTGGAGGGTACTGGTAATATAGTGTGAAATTGTGTGTTGTGTTCACTGCACATCTTGGGGGCAAAAGTCTCAGCTGTCATTGCATTGGTTTTCTGAACCAGAGTAATTATTGAAATGGGACAGAGTAGGGGTAAATTCACCCCCTCCCCTTAACCCCATTAGAGCACAGCTGCACGTTGGACCCATAGTTGTCCCTTAGAGGCCCAAGCCACAACAATTAAATCCCCATTCCTCTGCAAAGCCTTGGTGCATCTGTTCATTTAATTACCCCTCATATTTCTCGCACGTTAGTGGGGGGATTCATTACATATAGTGAGTGGTACACTGAGGTTGCCCGATCCAGGACCTCTCTGCCCAGATGTGCATTAGGCAAGGTCATTTTCACCACTAGACACAAGCTCCTCAGTCTCCAGTCTTCTTCAGCCAGGGACTATACAGACGTAATGAGTATTAAACGCTGTGGCGTGGTGATCTTGGCTGCCTATGGAAGCAATCCCCTTTTAAAACTTAAATGGAGGACATACTGTATGTATGATGAAATGTGTTAGCAAATGTTATTCGCAAATTTTAGTTTTGGAACATATATTTTTTAATTATATCTTGGAAGTAATTAGTTGTGAAATAAGCACTCCATAAGGACTGAGAGGATAGTGACTGGCTATAATATATCTATCAAAATACATCTAGGATCCATCCATTATTACATAGTGAGAATTATAAGCAGGCATATGTACTTATTAGACAATTGTATTTATTCTACATTGTCTTTACAAATATTGTGAGTTTTGCCATTAGAGGTACATTCGGCCCGCTTATTCATAGTGAGAGGGAAGAAAGCAAGCTAGCAACATCAGCACAGCTTGGCTATTCCTCTGCAGATGTCAGCTCTTGTGTAATTTCATTGATTTATCCACTTGTTTTTGGCATGAGTCTGAAACACACGTTCAATGTCAGGCAATGTGCAGATTGGAGGAGACGTTGTGTGGAGAGTGAG
Organism: Oncorhynchus clarkii lewisi; assembly: GCF_045791955.1. NCBI lineage: Eukaryota > Metazoa > Chordata > Actinopteri > Salmoniformes > Salmonidae > Oncorhynchus > Oncorhynchus clarkii. The sequence continues at coordinate 10,601,479 of NC_092156.1, read as the reverse complement.
GCCCGTGGTGTTTTCCCACGTGGTCAGGGTCCTCTAGTAGGGGACACAACAAGCCCTTTCTCTACTCTCTCTCTGCATGCATTGTCTGAGCCTTCCTGACCTATTACAGCAGAACACAAACCAGGTGCCTTCAACAATAACAGGAGGTTATATAGAAGTATCACACAGAGTCCATTCTCAACCCACGTCCTCCTTCTCTTTAGTCCCAATTTGAAGCAATAGAACAGGTGGTATTATACAACCTTTAGTCCTCATTCATGAGGACATTCCAATGAGTTGTTGTTGATGCTGCAGGGTATCTACAGTACAGTCCCATGACTTACAGTGTCTTGCAAAAGTATTCATCCCCCTTGGCGTTTTTCCTATTTTGTTGCATTACAACCTGTAATTTAAATGGATGTTTATTTGGATTTCATGTAATAGACATACACAAAATAGTCCAAATTGGTGAAGTGAAATGAAAAAAAATGACTTGTTTCAAAAAATATCAAAAAATAAATAAAATGGAATAGTGGTGAGTGCATGCATATGTATTCACCCCCTTTGCTATGAAGCCCCTAAATGAGATCTGGTGCAACCAATTACCTTCAGGAGTCACATAATTAGTTAAATAAAGTCCACCTGTGTGCAATCTAAGTGTCACATGATCTGTCACATAATCTCAGTACATATACACCTGTTCTGAAAGGCCCCAGAGTCTGCAACACCACTAAGCAAGCGACACCATGAAGACCAAGGAGCTCTCCAAACAGGTCAGGGACAAACTTGTGGAGAAGTACAGATCACGGTTTGGTTATAAAAAAAGATCTGAAACTTTGAACATCCCACAGAGCACCATTAAATCCATTTAAAAAATGGAAAGAATATGGCACCACAACAAACCTGCCAAGAGAGGGCCGCCCACCAAAATTCAGGGACCAGGCAAGGGGGGCATTAATCAGAGAGGAAACAAAAAGACCAAAGATAACCCTGAAGGAGCTGCAAAGCTCTACAGCAGAGATTGGAGTATCTGTCCATAGCACCACTTTAAGCAGTACACTCCACAGAGCTGGGCTTTATGGAAGAGTGGCCAGAAAAAAAGCCATTGCTTAAAGAAAAACATAAGCAAACAAGATTGGTGTTCGCCAAAAGGCATGTGGGAAACTCCCCAAACATATGGAGGAAGGTACTCTGATCATATTGAGACTAAAATTGAGCTTTTTGGCCATCAAGGAAAATGCTATATCTGGCGCAAACCCAACATATCATCACCCTGAGAATACCATCCCCACAGTGAAGCATGGAGGTCATAAGAAAAAATATTTTCCATCTTCAAAGTGGTAGGCATGTTGTGTAAATCCAATGATACAAACACCCCAAAAATCAATTTTAATTCCAAGTTGTAAGGCAACAAAATAGGAAAAATTCCAAGGTGGGTGAATACTTTCGCAAGCCACTGTAGGTGTCTAGAGAGTTATGTTTCAAATGATTTCCATTAAAACATGGACGTAGTTCATTGAAATACTACGTCTCCCAACTATCTATTGATTGTTGGTACTATAGCTGGTATAGGTGTGCTATACAGAGCAACTGTCCCTGCCTCAACTCAGTTGCGCCATATCAAAATGCAGCCTCTGGGATGTGTGTACTATACCTGCATTACCCTTTCTCTTCTCTTTAGTCCATCTACATTAACCAGCTACTCGAGTTGTGTTTATACAGCGTGAACACACACACACAATGCTGCATTCTACAACTCTGACAGTTAGGCAAGACAACAACCGTGTTTACATTTTGCATTTTTCATAACACGGTCATGTGAGGGACAGGCGGTACAAGAGTGCACTTGAACATTGTTTGTTTGAGACAATGTGTATGCTTATGTTTGCAGGTCACGGGTCATTCAGTGGGAGATCAACACTGTTCTGTTAGGTTGTTTTTAAAGCTCTCTGCGAGGATAAAAGAGAGCGGGACAGTCACCAGTCCAAATATGGGGCGCACTATGTGTAAACCCACCCACACACAAGACCTCTTCACCCCCCCCTCCTCCTCCTACCTCCAATCATCCAGGGTCAGGGGGAGGAGACTAGGGACTGCCATGTCTGTGTGGCGCTGTTCCACTGGTGATCTGTGATGTCATCATGGTCCTGCTGCCCTTGGGCTTACTGTGCTGTCATAAGGTCCAGGAGAATCATTCACAAAAACAGGTAGGACACCTTGTGACTGTCAGGGAGTAGGGGGTCAGCCCCTTATGACGACAATGTCACTGGAAAGGGCTCATGCACATACGCTTGAGTTGGATGCCTCTCATGTTTGACACGCCAGACCCACGAGATGACATTTTCTACACGTGGATCTGGGTCAGAATTAAGCCCCTCCAGTGATTTATGGACACTAGCTCATTCAACAGTGCTATGAACATAGGGATAACTCACATGTGCAGTCTGTTTGGAAATAGCCACCTCATCAGTCACTATGTTTAAATCTACTATTTCGGGGCCTCCCGAGTGGTGCAGCGGTCTAAGGCACTGCATCGCAGTGCTCGCTGTGTTACTACAGATCCTGGTTCGATACCGGGCTGTGTTGCATACCGGGCTGTGTCGGGATGTCCTTGCCCGTTTGCGCTCTAGAGACTCCTTTGGCAGGCCGGGCGCATGCATGCTGACACGGTCGCCAGGTGTACGGTGTTTCCTCCTACACATGACTTCCGGGTTATGCGTGCATTGTGTCAAGAAGCAGTGCGGCTTGTCTGGGTTGCGTTTCGGAGGACGCATGGCTCTTGACATTCGCCTCTAACGAGTCCGTACGGAAGTTGCAGCGAAGGGACAAGACTGTAACTACCAATTGGATATGACAAAATTGGGGAGAAAAAGGGGGGACATTTTTTTACAAAAAAAACATTAGAAATTCAATAAAACATTTATATTTTTTCTCTGAATATGCCCTTCTGCTGCCCCTCACTGAACTACCCATAACATTAACTCTCTCTTTACTCTACTTAGGAGGGACAAATCAGCTGGTGATCAAAGGGACTCTTTAGTATTAGATACATCTAAGCTGACTGATACACTTGAGATCCTGTAACGATGTGCTCTGAGAGTCGGGAAGCAAGTTCAGGGACTGAGTGTTTAAATAAATAAACACAACATAATACAAACGAAGAAACACGAACAAAGCACAGACATGAAACAGAAACAATGACGCCTGGCGAAGAAACCAAAGGGACTGAATGAATGAAATATTCTTATTAAATACTTTTTTCTTTACATAGTTGAATGTGCTGACAACAAAATCACACAAGAATTATCAATGGAAATCAAATTTATCAACCCATGGAGGTCTGTATTTGGAGTCACACTCAAAATTAAAGTGGAAAACCACACTACAGGCTGATCCAACTTTGATGTAATGTCCTTAAAACAAGTCAAAATGAGGCTCAGTAGTGTGTGTGGCCTCCACGTGCCTGTATGACCTCCCTACAACGCCTGGGCATGCTCCTGATGAGGTGGCGGATGGTCTCCTGAGGGATCTCCTCCCAGACCTGGACTAAAGCATCTGCCAACTCCTGGACAGTCTGTGGTGCAACGTGGCGTTGGTGGATGGAGCGAGACATGATGTCCCAGATGTGCTCAATTGGATTCAGGTCTGGGGAACGGGCGGGCCAGTCCATAGCATCAATGCCTTCCTCTTGCAGGAACTGCTGACACACTCCAGCCACATGAGGTCTAGCATTGTCTTGCATTAGGAGGATCCCAGGGCCAACCGCACCAGCATATGGACTCACAAGGGGTCTGAGGATCTCATCTCGGTACCTAATGGCAGTCAGGCTACCTCTGGCGAGCACATGGAGGGCTGTGCGGCCCCTCAAAGAAATGCCACCCCACACCATGACTGACCCACCGCCAAACCGGTCATGCTGGAGGATGTTGCAGGCAGCAGAACGTTCTCCACGGCGTCTCCAGACTGTCACGTCTGTCACATGTGCTCAGTGTGAACCTGCTTTCATCTGTGAAGAGCACAGGGCTTCCTAAGTGGACAGTTTGATTTCACAGAAGTGTGATTTGACTTGGAGTTACATTGTGTTGTTTAAGTGTTCCCTTTATTTTTTTGAGCAGTGTATATGTATATATATAGGGAAGGTAATCAGGGAAGTCCAGGTAAGTCTGATGACGTGCAGGTGTGCATAACGATGGTGACAGATGTGCGCCATAACGAGCAGCCTGGTGACCTAGAGGCCGGAGCGGGAAAACATGTGACAAATCTCCTATACACTAAGCTCAACTGGCATTGGACAATATGTCCCTCCACTTTCATGACAATTAAACCAACATCACCCATCATGACAATGTGTCTGTAGTTGATCACATTGAGAGTTTCTCTATAGCTTATATTTGGTAGTTGAGGCTGAAAGATGACGAGTATAGGGGGCAGGGTGAGGGGACAGACTCAATCTACTGTGCAGCAACACGAAATGGGATATATTGGAGAGCCTTTAAGTGACTGGAATATGTAGGTGTATCACCTGCCTCTTACACTGGCTGGCTGGGTAAAGGACGTACACTGAGCGCTGCTATCAGTACGTAGGATATCCTTCCAGGGAACATAACCCACTTCCTTGTATACATATAGACAAATACAACACACAGCAAATTGACTGTGCTATGGTAGCAATGAGAGAGTTCTGAAGGTAGCTTTTGGAGTATGTGTGTGAATATTTGGGGCCAAGACCTCTCCAGCTCTGCGGTGCCAGCACTATGGCAGAACCTGGAGTCAGGCCAGTGTTGTACTTGGCCAGATTCAGCAAATGCCCTGTCTGGCAGAGTGGCCTCTTTTTTCAGAGTGCTTGCAAATGACTGGAGGGCTGACACGAAGAGGGGTAATGATTTAAAGCCCAAGTAAGGGTCAAAGCACAGTCAGAGCTTGAAAATGTTATTTTCTACAAGGGTGCCAAAAGGGATTACCTTCACCCCCTCGGCAGGGTAACCTAGAATAGTATGCCCCACAGAGCATGTGAATGCCCTGTTCAATACCTTGCTGTAGTGTGCACACATGCACGCACACACACACACACACACACACACACACGTAGCCTTGAAACAGGTAGCTGTCCTGAAGGGTACGTCATGATACAGAAAACAAACTATAAATCAAGGAGAGCTCCTAGCTTTCTAAAAACATTGTTTCTCTGCACCGGGGACATGGTGTGCTGCATCCCACAAGCAACTGTGACAGAGGGAAGGCCTGCCTGGCCTGCAGCCTGTGCTCTGTCTTTTCTCAGCCTGTTAAAGTGTGTTTATTTTAACAGCAGCAGCAACCCTCCTGGGAAGCCTACTCCTTTTCTTGGCAGGGTGTGGGGCCTGTTAAAATGTGCCCTGACGTAGGAGGCTGAGACTATCGTCGCTTAACTCCGATGGTTAAGATTCACTCTGCAGAGTCGGCATCTGCTGCCACCAGAGACAAGAGCCCAGCTCCATTAGTCCCACTGTCTGAGAGTAGAACACCCAGAGAACACTGCCCCTTAACCCCTGTGTCACCACTAGACTTTACAACAACTACTTAATTGGCACCAATTCATGGATTATATAGTAATTTGGGGTGTAAAATTAATTACAACCTATCAGTTAATGTGTGTCACAAATGTTCATCCTGTGTCATTGTGTTGTCACAGCTAACGAGGAGATGTGCGTGTAGGCATAGGAAAACGAGCTATTCCATACCTTGCATCAGTTACCAATAGACACTTTTATTGATGACAACTGTTTTCCTGAAGTCATTTTGTTTGATATGACTCCAGAGTGGTTACATGGGTTTTACTTGTGGTGGTATTGCTATTACACAAGAGATGCATGGTTTAGACTGTTGTGAGGACCACAGACGTTGTCTTATTCTTTGAATGCGGTGGATCAGAAGGCTAAACAGTATTGGTTTACAACAGAGGGCGCCCAGTATGCCTGTATCAGTTACCTGCATGGGAAAAATGTCATTCACAAAGATAAATATTATTGTGTGTGGGGGGGGGGGGGGACTGCGGGCGAGCAAAACCAGAATTTTGGGATATTCTCTCTTTCAACATTTTGGAAACAAAACCCCCTGATTTCAAGCAGAGATCTTGGAAAAACAGAATTATAGGATAGTAATAAGCCCTCAACATGGTCAATATAGGCTCCTCACTTTAGCAGTTAAAATGTTTTTCTGGTTGATAAACCAAAACATTGTGTTCTTCCAGCATAACTCATCTATTGTAGGGTTCTATTGTCTCAATGTTCAAAACAACCAACCACATAAAATGATACAACACATAGCTATAATGATGTGGTCCTTGTTGTGGTCACCTTCACTGTTGACTGCCAACACCCCTGCCTGATATGCAGACAGGCCCCTATTTGACTGTTCTTCAGTGTCGTTTCTGGTCCTGGCACCGTTGGGGCACTGAACACTTTCACTAAGGAGAGCAGTTTAGAGTGTAAACACTTGAGATGTTGTTGATAAAATAAATATCTGTATCTTCAACAGCCTAAACATTCCGCACCAGTGCTATAGAGGGAATTAATTAAACTGGGTTCAACTGGAGTTTCGTAATCAGCTTGCAAAAGTCTTGCAACCCCCCCGCCCCCCCACCATCCGCTCCGACAAAAAATCATCCAAGAGGCTGAATCTACACGGGAGAAAAATATAAAAACGCAACATCCAACAATTTCAAAGATTTTACTGAGTTACAGTTCATATAAGGAAATCAGTCAGTTGAAATACATTCATAAGGCCCTAATCTATGGATTTCACATGGCTGGAATACAGATATGCATCTGTTGGTCACAGATACCGTAAAGAAGAAAGGTAGAGGCGTGGATCAGAAAACCAGTCCGTATCTGGTGTGACCACCATTTACCTCATGCAGCGCAACATCTCCTTCACATAGAGTTGATCAGGCTGTTGATTGTGGAATGTTGTCCCACTCCTCTTCAATGGCTTTGCGAAGTTGATGGATATTGGCGGGAACTGGAACATGCTGTCGTATATGTCAATCCAGAGCATCCCAAACATGCTCAGTGGATGACATGTCTGGTGAGTATGCAGGTCCTGGAAGAACTGGAACATTTTCAGCTTCCAGGAATTGTGTACAGATCCTTGGCCGTGCATTATCATGCTGAAACATGAGGTGATGGCGGATAAATGACACGACAACTGGCCTCAGGATCTTGTCAAGGTATCTCTGCGCATTCAAATTGCCATCGATAATAGTGTATTTTTTGTCCGTAGCTTACAGTACCAGTCAAAAGTTTGGACACACCTACTCATTCGTTTAAAAAAAAAAATTGTACTATTTTCTAAATTGTAGAATAATAGAGTAAGATGGCGCCAGAGAAGAAGACAGACGTTTAACGCCCCCAACCGATTGTGTTTTTTTGTTTGTTTATTTGCAGTGTTTGTCACTTATATTTTTACTTGTTTTGTACATAATGTTGACGCTACCGTCTCTTATGACCAAAAATAACTTCTTGACATCAGGACTGCGATTACTCACCACGGACTGGCAGAATCCTTTTTTCCCTTTTTTTTCCCCCTGCGAGCCCGACGCGAAAGATATACTGCTTTCTCAGGAACAGGCCCAAATCCCTGTGATTTGTGTGAAGAGGAGGCGGAGAAAAAGGGTCCAGAGGGCGGGCTGCCTTCTGAGAATTCGTAGGCGATCTAACAAAGCCCCCACTTCCTTCCATTCTGCTAGTAAACGTGCAATCTCTGGAGAATAAAATGGATGACCTACGTGGAAGACTAAACTACCAACGGGACATTCAAAACTGCAATATCTTATGCTTCACGGAGACGTGGCTGTACGACGACACCATCAACATACAGGCTGGTTATATGCTGCACCGGCAGGATAGAACAGCGGCGTCTGTTAGACAAGAGGTGGCGGACTATGTATAACAGCTAGTACACAATATCTAATATCTAATATCTAATATCTCGAGCTGTTGCTCGCCTGAGGCAGAATATCTCATGATAAGCTGTAGACCACACTATCTACCTAGAGAGTTTTCATCTGTATTTTTCGTAGCTGTTTACATACCACCACTGTCAGAGGCTGGCACTAAGATAGCATTGAATGAGCTGTATTCCGCCAGAAGCAAACAAGAAAACACTCACCCAGAGGCAGCGCTCCTAGTAGCCAGGGACTTTAATGTAGCGAAACTTAAATCAGTTTCACCAAATTTCTATCAGCATGTTAAATGAGCAACCAGAGGAAAAAAACTCTGGACCACCTTTACTCCACACACAGAGACGCATACAAAGCTCTCCCTCGCCCTCCATTTGGCAAATCTGACCATAATTATATTCTCCTGATTCCTGCTTACAAGCTAAAAATTAATGCAGGAAGCACCAGTGACTGGATCAATAAAAAAGTGCAGATGCTAAACTACAGGACTGTTTTGCAGCACAGACTGGAACATGTTCCGGGATTCCTCTGATGGCATTGAGGAATACACCACATCAGTCATTGGCTTCATCAATAAGCGCATCGATGACGTTGTCCCCACAATGACCATACGTGCATACGTCTGTTTATCATATATGCATAGTCACTTAAGCTGTACATTCATGTACATTACTACCTCAATTGGCCCAACCAACCAGTGCCTCCTGCACATTGGCTAAAAGTGCTATCTGCATTGTGTCCCACCACCCATTGTGTCCCACCACCCGCCACCCACCATCCACCACCCCCTCTTTTACGCTGCTGCTACTCTCTGTTCATCATATATGCATAGTCACTTTAACCGTATCTACATGTACATACTACCTCAATCAGCCCGACTAATCGGTGTCTGTATGTAGCCTCGCTACTGTTATAGCCTCTCTACTGTATATAGCCTGTCTTTTTACTGTTGTTTTATTTATTTACTTACCTATTGTTTCCCTAATACCTTTTTTGCACTATTGGTTAGAGCCTGTTAGTAAGCATTTCACTGTACGGTCTACACCTGTTGTATTCGAATAAACTTTGATTCGATTTGATTTGTGCACAACATTTTTACAAAAATAAGCTTATGAAACATGGGACCAACACTTTACATGTTGCATTTATATATATTTTTCAGTATAGTTGCCTACACCCTACATTAGACTTTATTTGGCCATGGAGGGACATACACTACATCTTTGGACAGAGGGTGAAAGCCGTTGCTGAACTTGTCTTCTGCTGGCACTGAGACTCTCGCTGAGAGACAGATACTCTAGGTTCTCATCAGGTCCCATTACCGATCTCCCCTTCTCCCCTTCTGTAAATACATTAATATTAGCCTAACTAAACACTGGGGCCATTTCTAGGACCCTGTTATTACTGGGGTAGTATGCCATTATGCCCAGGCCTCAGTACACAGCCGTTGATGATATATGCTTTGTAACACTCAGATCCCCCCCCCACCCCTCCCTACCAGGCCTCTGGGAGTAATACTAATGATATTAGCTAAGCCAGTGGTTCCCAAACTTTTTATAATCCCATAACCCTTCTAACATTCAACCTCCAGCTGCGTACCCCTTCTAGCAGCAGGGTCAGCGCACTCTCAAATATTGTTTCTGCCATCATTGTAAGCCTGGCACACACACACACACACACACACACACACACACACACACACACACACACACACACACACACACCATACGATAGATACATTTATTAAATATAATAATGAGTGTGAGTTTTTGTCACAACCCGGCTCGTGGGAAGTGTCAAAGAGCTCTTATAGGACCAGGGCACAAATAATAATATAATAATAATCAATAATATTACATATAAAACCTGATTTGTTAATCGAAAATTGTGAATAACAACACCACAGGTTAGGGTGTGCTTGAAAGGATGCACATATAGCTCTGCAATGTTGGGTTGTATTGGAGAAAGTCTGTGTCTTAAATCATTTTCCACACACAGTTTGTGCCCATATTTAGTTTTCATGCTAGTGAGGGCCGAGAATCCACTCTCACATTGGTACGTGGTTGCGAAGCGCAGCCCAATCCAGAAATCTGTCTGTGGCTCCTGATTAAATTCCATTTTCACAGAACCGCTTGTTGCAATTTCGATGAGGCTTTTTTGTTCAGATATTGGTAATTGGACTGGAGGCAGGGCATGAAAGAGATAACGAATACAGTTGTTTGTGTCATCTGTTTCTGGAAAATACCTGCGTAATTGCGCATCCAACTCACTCAGGCGCTATTTCTCATTTGACATTGTCCGTAAGTTTGAGTTAATTTGCACACAAAAAAATCATACAATGATGGAAAGACCTGTGTGTTGTCCAGACAGAGAAGATCTCAAACTTCTTAATTATAGCCTCAATTTTGTCCCGCACATTGAATATAGTTGTGGAGAGTCCCTGTAATCCTAGATTGAGATCATTCGGGTGAGAAAAAACATCACCCAGACAGGTCAGTCATGTGAGAAACTCGTCATCATGCAAGCGGTCAGACAAGTGAAAATTATGGTCAGTAAAGAAAACTTTAAGCTCGTCTTTCAATTTAAAAAAAAACTTGTCCATACTTTGCCCCTTGATAACCAGCATACTTTGCATACCAGCATATGTTGTAAAAGCGTTACATGGTTGCTGTCCATATCATTGCATAGTGCAGAAAATACACGAGAGTTCAGGGCCTTGCTTTAACAAAGTTAACCATTTTCACTGTAGTGTCCAAAACGTCTTTCAAGCTGTCAGGCATTCCCTTGGCAGCAAGAGCCTCTCAGTGGATGCTGCAGTGTACCCAAGTGGCATTGGGAGCAACTGCTTGCACGCGCATTACCACTCCACTATGTCTCCTTGTCATGGCTTTTGTGCCATCCGTACAGATACCAACATGAGCAGCAGCTACGTTTGGCTACATACTGTCACATACTGTCACGCCCTGCACTTTGTTGTTTTTGTTTCAGTGTTCAGTTAAATAAAAGTCCTGCTGCGCTTTGGTCCGATTCCTCCTTATCCGACGATGACACCCGTTACACATATGGACCGTTAGTGGAATTTCCGTGAGAAAGTAACGGTTGATGTGATTGGATGTTAATTATTTGACTAGGCTACCTGCATTTGACATTGTGTTATTTCGCTGAACACTAGATGGTTTAATTGTTTTTTTGGCAGTAAAACAAGGCTACTCAGGCGAGAGAGAAACCTCACCCAAATGTATAGCTCCTTTGGAAAATACAAATGGACTGTTTGAAAATGTAACTACTTCAATTTTAAAAAATTGTGAATCACATTTTTATTTGGCGTACCACTGACAGCACCTCTGTTTGGGAATACCTGAGCTAAGCCAATGGCACACAGTTGTTTTGTGTGTCACACAGCCCAACTACTGTAATATCTGTTCTACACAATTCTAAGATGACTGATGCTGGATGACATTGAACCTCAAGTTATACAATATTTGACAGAACACTTTGTGATTCACCATAACATTGATCTTGGTTCTTGGAATTTATCTCCCCTTCCATCTTCCAATAAATATGTTTGGATGAGGCCAGTGTTGTGAGGTTGTCGTAGTAGGACCAGCTTGTCCTACTCTGTTCTCTGTGTGACATTCCCCTGACCTCCACCTTATCTGACCACTAGGCCCATATTTCAGGTGTAGTTGACAGGAGCATCCTATACCACGTGAGTTGTAGGAAACCTCTCCCCACTGCCTCAGGTCATTTATAATGCAAGATACAATGGCTTGGGCCCATGATTAGTTTTCTACCTTTGTATGTTGAGGTGCCGGGCCTATGACAAGTGAATACATCTATTGATGCACCAAAAGGATACATCACACCTGTTTGCTTACAGATGGGTGTACAGGTGTAGGATCTTATTTTTCCCTATATTCAGGGGCGCAACTTTCACTGGGGTCAGGTGGGGACATGAACCTCCCCCCATTCTGAAATTGCATTGTGCTCCGGTGTGCTTTAGGACCATGTGGACGCCTCAGATCGGTTGGGTAGGCAGTTTTCAGGTTTCACCCGGCTGGATTTAAGACTGCATGGACACCACAGAGTGTGCGGGAAGGCTGTGTGAAGGCAAAGCTTCTGAAAGGCTGGCATATATTGGTGTCTTATGAATCTAAAATATAACAGAGTGGAGTAATAGTATATGGAATCAGTGATAATTTTATTACATTTTGCACAAGGAGGATGTTTAAAGATATATTTAAGTGTCACAAAACTGTTTGAATCAGAGGACTCAAAAAATACTGTGCTGAAATGTTTAGGGAGGAAGTGGGTAAAACAGATTGGTCACCTGTGCTGGATAGTGTAGGGGTAGACAGTGCCTGGTATGTCTTTAAATGTAGATTCCTTGATGTGGTGAATGTGATGGCTCCCATTAGACGGGTCAGGTTGAAGCAGAGATCTAGAACTTGGTTTAATCATGAGATTCTAGAATCTATCCAAGCAAGGAATAAGGCCTTTAAAAAATGTAAGAACTCTCGAGAGCAGCCTGATTTTGTCCTATATTTTTATTTTATATTTTATTTCACCTTTATTTAACCAGGTAGGCTAGTTGAGAACAAGTTCTCATTTACAACTGCGACCTGGCCAAGATAAAGCATAGTAGTTTGACACATACCTGTACAACAACACAGAGTTACACATGGAATAAACAAACATACAGTCAATAATACAGTAGAAAAAAAAGAAAAAGTCTATATACAGTGAGTGTAAATGAGGTAAGATAAGGGAGTTAATAAATAAATAGGCCATGGTGGCGAAGTAATTACAATATAGCAATTAAACACTGGAATGGTAGATGTGCAGAAGAGGAATGTGCAAGTAGAGATACTGGGGTGCAAAGGAGCAAGATAAATAAATAAATACAGTATGGGGATGAAGTAGTTGGATGGGCTGTTTACAGATTGGCTATGTACAGGTGCAGTGATCTGTGAGATGCTCTGACAGCTGGTGCTTAAAGTTAGTGAGGGAGATATGACTCTCCAGCTTCAGTGATATTTGCAATTCGTTCCAGTCATTGCAGCAGAGAACTGGAAGAAAAGGCAGCCAAAGGATGAATTGGCTTTGGGGGTGACCAGTAAGATATACCTGCTGGAGCGCGTGCTACGAGTGGGTGCTGCTATGGTGACCCGTGAGCTGAGATAAGGCGGGGCTTTACCTAGCAGAGACTTGTAGATGACCTGGAGTCAGTGGGTTTGGCGACGAGAGTGAAGTGAGGGCCAGTCAACGAGAATGTACAGGTCGCAGTGGTGGGTAGTATATGGGTCTTTGGTGACAAAACGGATGGCACTGTGATAGACTTCATCCAATTTGTTGAGTAGAGTGTTGGAGGCTATTTTATAAATGACATCGCTGAAGTCTAGGATCGGTAGGATGGTCAGTTTTACGAGGGTATGTTTGGCAGCATGAGTGAAGGATGCTTTGTTGCGAAATAGGAAGCCGGTTCTAGATTTAATTTTGGATTGGAGATGCTTAATGTGAGTCTGGAAGAAGAGTTTACAGTCTAACCAGACACCTAGGTATTTGTAGTTATCCACATATTCTAAGTCAGAGTCGTCCAGAGTAGTGATGCTGGACAGGCGGGCAGGTGCGGGCAGTGATCGGTTGAAGAGCATGCATTTAGTTTAACTTGCAGTTGGAGGCCACGGGAGGAGAGTTGTATGGCATTGAAGCTGAATATAAAAGTCACAGAAATGAAGCACAGAGCAGGATGGATGAAGCTAAGAGAGGTTACTTTGCTGAGAAAATCATTGAGAACAAAAATAACCCTAAAAAGCTTTGGAGATCATTTATGGAAGTAGGCTGTAGCAGTACCACCTAAAACAAACTAAACAGTATAGGACTGACCATCAAGGGGGAGATGGAATATGAAAAGGCAGAGGTTGCCAATGAATTCAACTATTGTTTTTACATCTGTTGCCAGCAAGCTGGTTAGCAAGCTGCCCACCAGTTCTGATTTGTATGGAAGCAACCAAGTCAATAAGTATTAGGTAGAGTTAGGGGGTTCAGCCAAACTCTTTTTCTTTTGCGAAGGTAGTAACAGCCAGAATAGTCAGTATGCTGGCAGAGCTAAAATGCTCCAAAGCCACAGGCCTGGATAATATTTCTGCAAGGTTTCTTATAGATTCTGCTGAGCAAATTGGCCCTTGTATTACTCATATCATTAACCTCTCTCTTAAACAAGGCATCTTTCCCAGGGACATGAAAGAAGCTAAAGTTATACCTCTGTATAAGAAGGGGATAAAGTCTGACCCTGGGAATTATAGGCCTGTATCTATCCTCTATCAAAGACCCTGGAGAGAGTTGTACTTGAGCAAATATATGAATATGTTAACATATTCACTGATTCATGTCTACTTTACTTGACTGACTTCATCAGGAAAGAGATTGATGAGGGAAATCTCCATGGAATGGTACTGCTTGACCTACAGAAGGTCTTTGATACAGTCTCCAAACTGGAGGCACTGGGGTTAAGCAGTATCCCTCTAGGCTGGGTAAGTTCTATTTATCAGGAAGGGAGCAAGTAGTAGATGTTAATGGGTCACTGTCTCTGGCAAAACCAATGAGTTGTGGTGTTCCGCAGGGTTGCGTGCTTGGGCCTCTGCTGTTTTTATTGAATATTAACGATATGAAAGATGCTTGTTCTTGCCGTATTTTGCTTTATGCGGATGACTCTACACTTCTGGTGTCTCACAAAAGTAAAACTATGTTAGATAGCATAATTAGCACAGAGCTTACTAACATTAGTAAATTACTTGGAGATAATAAGCCATCTCTGCACTTAGGGAAAACTGAGGCAATTATTTTTTGGATACAGACCTAAATTGAGTAGGTTCTCTGAAATCAGAGTGGAGTTAGGGGTTGAGGTGCTGACTACTAAAACCTCTGTTAGCTACCTAGGATGTATCCTTGATGGAAGCTTGGGAGGTATGAGTATGGCCAATAAAGTGCTAGGGAAGGTTAATGCCAGGACTAAGTTTTTGGCTAGAAAGTCCAAGCTGCTTGATAAGGACTCCATGAAAGTGCTAGCCACTGCACTCATTCAATGCCATTTTAACTAGTCTAGTACTTCCTGGTTTGGGGGCTTATCTAAATTTATGAAGGGGAAGCTCCAGATAGCCCAGAATAAGCTGATCAGGGTAGTATTGAAGGCGAGTCAACGTACTCACATAGGCAGGAGCTGCTTTCAGGAACTAAACTGTCTGGCTGTTGAGGCTAGGGTGTCCCAGATTAGACTAGGTTTGGTTTACAGGAGTATTTATGGTCCTGCACCCAGATATCTAAGTGATTACTTTCCTTGTGTTAAGGGTGCACACAATCACAACACCAGATCAGGGAAAGGTACTTTCTTGTACAGTATACTGGAGCCTCAGAATGGAATGAGTTGCCTCTGCCCATAAAAACAACGTCCTTTCTGGGCAGCTTTAAAAATAAAGTACAAATATGTTTGATGTCTTCTGTGCCCATATGAATAACCCCTATGATGTAACTGCAATGGTGAGATATATGTTCTTCTTCTCTGTTTTTGATGAGATAGATGTTCTTCTTCTCTGTTTTTGATGAGGTAGATGTTCTTCTTCTCTGTTTTTGATGAGATAGATGTTCTTCTTCTCTGTTTTTGATGAGATAGATGTTCTTCTTCTCTGTTTTTGGTGAGATAGATGTTCTTCTTCTCTGTTTTTGATGAGATAGATGTTCTTCTTCTCTGTTTTTGATGGGATACATGTTCTTCTGTTTTTGTTCTATTATTTCACTGCCATACTATGTTTACCTGTGTTCCATCTAGTCTCGCCATCTTGTCTCGCCATCTAGTCTCGCCATCTAGTCTCGCCATCTTGTCTCGCCATCTAATCTCGCCATCTTGTCTCGCCATCTTGTCTCGCCATCTTGTCTCAAGAGGACCACAATGAAAATATGTCCCAGACTATTGTTGTTTATTGTTATTTATTTATTTGGGCGGCAGGGGAGCCTAGGGGTTAGAGCAGTGACCGAAAGGTTGCAAGTTCAAATCCCCGAGCTGACAAGGTACAAATCTGTCATTCTGCCCCTGAATAGGCAGTTAACTCACTGTTCCTAGGCAGTCATTGAAAATAAGAATTTGTTCTTTAACTGACTTGCCTAGTAAAATAAATAAAAATTGTGTATTATCCTCAATGATTTTACTCATGTGCATGTATGGCTTTTTCAAGTTGTATGTGTGTTTTTTTTTATGGTCGAATTAATAAACTAAACGAAACAAAAAAAATATAGGACCAGCATGGGAGAGATGATCAGGGGCAGCTGCTGTCTGTGTTGCGCTTTTTCCCTGAGTTGTAAAAGTAAGCAAAGCAGAAACTGGCTACTCCTTTAGTTGACTGATCTGCTGGCAAGGTAACTGCTGTTTGACAGAAAACAACTTTTTATTCCCAGCTAGTAGTGTAACTGATATGTTAAATTAGCCAACGTATCATCCCCTCTCGACTGAAGTAAATTAATTACTAGCAGCTAGTTAGCTAGCTAGTAGCTACCACAGCCAGTTCAGCTCTAGCTAGCCTCTAATTATCTGTCATGGCTAACAGCTGTTGTGTGCATAGAAATGTTTTGTAGCTTTTGTTTTGTCCTGTTTCAACAGAAGTAAATTTGATGATGTACCATTAGCTAGAGCCAGCCAAAAGTTGGCTAACGTTAGCTAGCTAGCAAGATAGCTCACTAACTTTAGCTATTATTTTTGACTCAATCACACTCGACCTGAAACAAATGATGAAACCAGCAGCTAAACGATTGAAGACTGATATATTCTGACGTTTCTTCAGCGTAATGTGAATTTGAATTAGTCAGTACTGCAATGTAACATTATTGATCTGTCAGTTTCCCTAGCTAATTCCTTACTTTTCACACTGACATGGTATAAACAGCTCTATAGGCTTCAATGAGACAAGAGTTCTCTTCACAGTCCCCAAGTCCAAAACAGACTATGGGAGGTGCACAGTGCTACATAGAGCCATGACTACATGGAGCCATGACTACATGGAACTCCACATTAAGTAACTGATGCAAGCAGTAAAATTTGATTTAAAAAACCAGATAAAAATACACCTTATGGAACAGAGGGGACTGTGAAGCAACACAAACACAGGCACAGGCACAGACACATGCATACACACACGATAACATACGCACTATACACACACGTACACATGGATTTTGTACTGTAGATATGTGGTAGTGGTGGAGTAGGGGCCTGAGGGCACACAGTGTGTTGTGAAATCTGTGAATGTATTGTAATGTTTTTAATATTGTACAAACTGCCTTAATTTTGCTGGACCCCAGGAAGAGTAGCTGCTAATGGGGATCCATAATAAATACAAATAGAAATGTCATGGTGCACAGTCAGTACACAACCCTATGCTCATCATGTCTTAGCAGGATCAGAAGGTGACAAGTGTCCCAACAGGGTCAGGCAGCCAAGGAAGACCAGTCTAAGGAACTCAGGTGAATTTTGCAGTATTTTATAACAATCAGTAAACAGATACAAAGTTCCATCTTGAGTTGATGGGTATGATACAGTCTGGGATCTGGGAATAATGGTAATTTCAATTACTGAACCATTGATTCTATTCTTCAAATCAAATGTTAGTTGTCCAATGCACCTAGGTAAACCTTACCGTGAAATGCTTACTTACAAGCCCTTAACCAGCAATGCAGTTAAGAAAATAGAGTTAAGAAAATATTTTTAAAATAAACTAAAGTAAAAAAAAAAAGAAATACAAAAAGTAACTCAAAATAACAATAACGAGACTATGTACAAGGGGTACCGGTACCGAGGCAGTGTGTGGGTCTACAGGTTAGTCGAGGTCATTTGTACATGTAGGTAAGGGTAAAGTCATTATGGATAGATAATAAACAGCGAGTAGCAGCAGTGTAAAAACTGCTGCTACTCGCTGGGGGTCAATGCAAAAAGTCCGGGTGGACATTTGATTAATTGTTCAGCAGTCTTATGGCTTCGGGGTAGAAGCTGTTAAGGACCCTTTTGGACCTAGATTTGGCGCTCCAGTACCACTTGCCGTACGGTAGCAGAGAGAACAGACTATGACTTCTTGGATAATATAATGTATAAATGCAAGATAATGCTTTGTCATGCCTCCTCTGAGCAGGATCAGATGGTGACAGGGGTCTCGTCAGGGTCAGGAAGCCAGGGAAGACCCATCTGTGACGGCGCAGGGTCAGGAAGCCAGGGAAGACCCATCTGTGACGGCGCAGGGTCAGGAAGCCAGGGAAGACCCATCTGTGACGGCGCAGGGTCAGGAAGCCAGGGAAGACCCATCTGTGACGGCGCAGGGTCAGGAAGCCAGGGAAGATCCATCTGTGACGGCGCAGGGTCAGGAAGCCAGGGAAGACCCTTCTGTGACGGTGCAGGGTTAGGAAGCCAGGGAAGACCCATCTGTGACGGCGCAGGGTCAGGAAGCCAGGGAAGACCCGTCTGTGACGGCGCAGGGTCAGGAAGCCAGGGAAGACCCATTTGTGACGGCGCAGGGTCAGGAAGCCAGGGAAGACCCATTTGTGACGGCGCAGAGGTGAACTTTTGCAGATACAACACTTTATTCTCTCGGTGCAGCGAACACTGGACAAACAAGAAGCTTCAAAGATTTAAACTATTTTAAGGCCGTTTGACAAACTTCTAAAGTTGATTTCCTAACTGTATCAAGGGTTGACAGTGGCCTTTCCCTATGACACAAAACATGTAAAACAAAAATGTGAGGAAGAAAATGGGAAATGTTATTGATGATGATGAATAGATACAGATGTGCTAGAATGCCCAGTCATGTTCATATAATCTCAGATATAAATGACTGCAGTTGTAGACCATCCATAGACCGTTCTATATGCCAGTGAAACTGAATATCATGCACTCGGAAATGTCATTCCTCTGCTGAAAGTGTAAAGCACAAAAGGGGACATATTTTGCATATGTTATGTTTTGCAAGGAGGAATGGGAAAAAAATTCAGTCTCTCGATGTGCAAAACTGATAGAGACATACCCCAAGCGACTTACAGCTGTAATCACAGCAAAAGGTGGCGCTACAAAGTATTAACTTAAGGGGGCTGAATAATTTTGCACGCCCAAATTTTCAGTTTTTGATTTGTTAAAAAAGTTTGAAATATCCAATAAATGTCGTTCCACTTCATGATTGTGTCCCACTTGTTGTTGATTCTTCACAAAAAAATACAGTTTTATATCTTGATGTTTGAAGCCTGAAATGTGGCAAAAGGTCGCAAAGTTCAAGGGGGCCGAATACTTTCGCAAGGCACTGTATGAATTATACGGAGGATTAACTGTTTCTATGTGTTTATGTGTAGGCAGTGAATGTGTGTTTTTATTAAACTTTTGATTTCCAAACCTTTCCATTGAGACATAAAAAATAAAAAAAGATGGTAAGGAAATTGTGTTGGGAGAGAGTTGAGTTATTGACTAGACTGGTGGGGGTCGGGCGTGCAGGTAGCTTAGGCTGGTCTGGCTGAAATTTGATATAGAGGATGTCTTAATAAAGACAATCAAAATGTAAGTCTTTGTACTTTATTTGTAAGAGTTGTTCATTTGTTAGGCTACTGGTTCAAGGTGCAGCACAATATTGATTATTGAATTATTATTGATCTAGTTCAGTGTTATCAATCACTTAAATCATATTTAGTAATGGTCTCTTGCCAAGCTTGATGACCGAGGGCATTTTTACTTACTTTTTGTTGTTCTAAATAGAGTTGGCTAGAAGGGTCACAGGTCATATTAGATTGTGTAGTTATACAGGAAATTAGCTTTAAATATGGGTGGACCCTCAGACCCCCGCCAAGTTATGTCCTTCCCACTTCTAAAACCAAAGTTGCACCCCTGCCTATGTTGTCACAGCAAAATAATCCTGCAGCAACAGGATTTGAATGTTTAGTCCATAATGTTGCTTGTTCAGAGGTTAGGCTATTAGCTGGCCAAAAGTAGGCCACATGAAAAGTGCAATACTGTAAATATAACTGTGTGTTATTTTGAGTTTTCAGTGAATTTATGTAAATCACAAATCTCATCTGCTTATCCTGCAGTGCAGGAATATTCTCAGCAACAAAATAGTGATCAAATTAAGATGCTACATCTGTAGTTGATTATTTTGGGAGTAGTGGAGCGACTACCAGGACTGACTCAGCTATCTGTGTGTGACTCTGCTAATGAGTGCGGGCCTTTATCATTTAGATGGATGGATGGATGGTGATGATCTGGGTTGGGTCAGCAACCAGATCTAGGTTTGATTCCCCCATCCCCTGACTTTCATTCAATATAATCTTAAATTGCACCTTACTACTGAAAGCAAATACAAATTTGGTTTGAAATGTATTTATGACGTTTCAGTTTAAGTAAGTAGTGGGAATTTCAAAACTGGATCAGGACAGAACGAGCTGTCACTCAAGCGACTTTAAGTGTCAGCTTTAGGGATTATCTCAGTTGCTGGCCCTTCATATGGCCCTTTGTATAGGATGGCAGCTAGCCTAGTGGTTAGAGCATTGGGCCAGTAACTGCAAAGGTTGCTAGATCAAATCCCAGATTCTGCCCCTGAACAAGGCAGTTAACACACTGTTCCCCAGTAGGCTGTTATTGTAAATAAGAGTTAACTGACTTGCCTAGTTAAATATAAATACTATTTTTTTAATACACAAGGAGGCTGTATTTACCTTCATCATGGCATATTATCCACATTAGTCAAGTTTCTGACACATAGTGCTAATACAAGGATGACGGGATATGTTTGGCTTGGCCCTGGTAAAGGCATCGGAGTCGCTCTTACCTCATGTTCCTTTGGGATCCTTTGCCACTTTGACACATTCTGGTTTCCATGGTACTATGCCGATCATGCAGTTAGTTATAACCTTGAGGCAAGACTGCAAGATGTTTTGGCACAAATCACGGCCTGCCGAATTGGGCCGGGGTAAGAGAGGCTCCTGACTTGCAGACAATTGTTTTGAATAGCACCATTTCAAAGTACACACCCCTTCGCTGACTCTCTCCCTGTTAATAAAGACTCACAACTAAGTGACTCATGAAGGCTACTACCTTACAGCTAGCTGCCTACCTTCACACTGGCTGTCAAGACATGCTGACATTCTTTCGCACCCACTTAGCAGACTGGCTAATTGAGGCTAGTTATGATAATCCCATCAATTCAGTGTAGCTGACTAAACATGTGTGCTTAGGCGCTTTAGGGGTAAGGGAATGTTATTCTGTGCCACCTGATACCTTCAGGCAATAGCATGATTATGTTTTCTAGTAGCATTGTCGTCCAGTCAGGGTAGGCAGTGTTTACAATCAACAACAACAAAAAAACACATGAAAAGCCAAATAAAAAAAAAACTATATATAACTTTTGACTGGTACTATATATACAGTGCCTTGCGAAAGTATTCGGCCCCCTTGAACTTTGCGACCTTTTGCCACATTTCAGGCTTCAAACATAAAGATATAAAACTGTATTTTTTTGTGAAGAATCAACAACAAGTGGGACACAATCATGAAGTGGAACGACATTTATTGGATATTTCAAACTTTTTTAACAAATCAAAAACTGAAAAATTGGGCGTGCAAAATTATTCAGCCCCTTTACTTTCAGTGCAGCAAACTCTCTCCAGAAGTTCAGTGAGGATCTCTGAATGATCCAATGTTGACCTAAATGACTAATGATGATAAATACAATCCACCTGTGTGTAATCAAGTCTCCGTATAAATGCACCTGCACTGTGATAGTCTCAGAGGTCCGTCAAAAGCGCAGAGAGCATCATGAAGAACAAGGAACACACCAGGCAGGTCCGAGATACTGTTGTAAAGAAGTTTAAAGCCTGATTTGGATACAAAAAGATTTCCCAAGCTTTAAACATCCCAAGGAGCACTGTGCAAGCGATAATATTGAAATGGAAGGAGTATCAGACCACTGCAAATCTACCAAGACCTGGCCGTCCCTCTAAACTTTCAGCTCATACAAGGAGAAGACTGATCAGAGATGCAGCCAAGAGGCCCATGATCACTCTGGATGAACTGCAGAGATCTACAGCTGAGGTGGGAGACTCTGTCCATAGGACAACAATCAGTCGTATATTGCACAAATCTGGCCTTTATGGAAGAGTGGCAAGAAGAAAGCCATTTCTTAAAAATATCCATAAAAAGTGTTGTTTAAAGTTTGCCACAAGCCACCTGGGAGACACACCAAACATGTGGAAGAAGGTGCTCCGGTCAGATGAAACCAAAATTGAACTTTTTGGCAACAATGCAAAACGTTATGTTTGGCGTAAAAGCAACACAGCTCATCACCCTGAACATACCATCCCCACTGTCAAACATGGTGGTGGCAGCATCATGGTTTGGGCCTGCTTTTCTTCAGAAGGGACAGGGAAGATGGTTAAAATTGATGGGAAGATGGATGGAGCCAAATACAGGCACTGTATATATATATATATATATATATATATATATATATATATATATACACACAGTTGAAGTCGAAAGTTTACATACACTGGAGAAATGTCCTCTGGTCTGATGAAGCAAAAATATAACTGTTTGGCCATAATGACCATAATTATGTTTGGAGGAAAAAGGGGGAGGCGTGCAAGCCAAAGAACACCATCCCAACCGTGAAGCATGGGGGTGGCAGCATCATGTTGTGGGGGTGCTTTGCTGCAGGAGGGACTGGTGCACTTCACAAAATAAATGGCCTCATGAGGCAGGAAAATTATGTGGATATTTTGAAGCAACATCTCAAGACATCAGTCAGGAAGTTCAAGCTTGGTCGCAAATGGGTCTTCCAAATGGACAATAACCCCGAGCATACTTCCAAAGTTGTGGCAAAATGGCTTAAGGACAACAAAGTCAAGGTATTGGAGTGGCCATCACAAAGCCCTGACCTCAATCCTATAGAAAATTTATGGGCAGAACTGAAAAAGCGTGTGCGAGCAAGGAGGCCTTACAACCCTGACTCAGTTACACCAGCTCGGTCAAGAGGAATGGACCAAAATTCATCAAACTTATTGTGGGAATCTTGTGGAAGTCTACCTGAAACGTTTGACCCAAGTTAAACAATTTAAAGGCAATGCTACCAAAAACTATATTAAACATCTCCAATCAAAAATCTAGAATCGGCTTTCTATTTCGCAACAAAGCCTCCTTCACTCATGCCGCCAAACTTACCCTAGTAAAACTGACTATCCTACCGATCCTCGACTTTGGCGAAGTCATCTACAAAAAAGCTTCCAACACTCTACTCAGCAAACTGGATGCAGTCTATCACAGTGCCATCCGTTTTGTTACCAAATCCCCTTATACCACCCACCACTGCGACCTGTATGCTCTAGTCAGCTGGCCCTCGCTACATATTCGTCGCCAGACCCACTGGCTCCAGGTCATCTATAAGTCTATGCTGGGTAAAGCTCCGCCTTATCTCAGTTCACTGGTCACGATAACAACACCCACCCGTAGCACACGTTCCAGCAGGTATATCTCACTGATCATCCCCAAAGCCAACACCTGATTTGGCCGCCTTTCCTTCCAGTTCTCTGCTGCCAGTGACTGGAACGAATTGCAAAAATCGCTGAAGTTGGAGACTTTTATTTCCCTCACCAACTTTAAACATCAACTATCTGAGCAGCTAACCGATCGCTGCAGCTGTACATAGTCCATCTGTAAATAGCCCACCTAATCTATCTACCTCATCCCCATACTGTTTTTATTTTATTTACTTTCCTGCTCTTTTGCACACCAGTATCTCTACTTGCACATCATCATCTGCTCATTTATCACTCCAGTGTTTATCTGCTAAATTGTAATTATTTGCTCTTATGACATATTTATTGCATACCTCCTCATATGCCTTTTGCACACACTGTATATAGACTCTCTTTTTTTCTACTGTGTCATTGATTTGTTTATTGTGTTATTGGCTTGTTTATTGTTTACTCCATGTGTAACTCTGTGTTGTTGTCTGTGTCACACTGCTTTGCTTTGTCTTGGCCAGGTCGCAGTTGCAAATGAGAACTTGTTCTCAACTAGCTTACCTAGTTAAATAAAGGTGAAATAAAAAATAAAAAAACTAATCGAGTGTATGTAAACTTCTGACCCACTGGGAATGTGATGAAAGAAATAAAAGCTGAAATAAATCATTATCTCAACTATTATTCTGACATTTCACATTCTTAAAATAAAGGGGTGATCCTAACTGACCTAACTAAGGTGCATGTAATTTCAACTGTATATATAGTACCAGTCAAAAGTTTGGACACACCTACTCATTCAAGGGTTTTTCTACATATGTACTATTTTCTACATTGTAGAATAATAGTGAAGACATCAAAACTATGAAATAACACATACAGAATAATGTAAACCAAAAAAGTTTTAAACAAATCTAAATATATTTTATATTTGAGATTCTTCAAAGTAGCCACCCTTTGCCTTGATGACAGCTTTGCACACGCTTGGCATTCTCTCAACCAGCTTCATGAGGTAGTAACCTGGAATGCATTTCAATTAACAGGTGTGCCTTGTTAAATGTTCATTTGTGGAATTTCTTCCCTTCTTAATACGTTTGGGAAACGGCAGTCAAGCACCCAAGCTAACTTTGGCTAGCTTTCTAGCTACTTCCAGACACAAATGAGACCACGCTGACCATTTTAGTCGCCCTAGCAGAGCTGGTTATGTAGTTTTCATGTTATCCAGAGCGTTGGTGACTGTAACTGTACTGCTGGCGACAATTTAATGACATTTTTTTGCAGACGTTTACTGACACCGGACATATTCAACGGGTGTTGAGCGCTCGTAAATTAATTATTCTGCGCTCTGGTACACTCAGACGAGAGTGCTCTGAAATTGGAGTAGATAGCCAGAGTGAATTTACGAAAGCACCCGAATGTCCATTGAGAACGCACAACGACTATACCATTTAGCTTTGCTAAGAATGACGGGAATAATCAAGTCAATAAACATTGGGTATTAGTTAGATAGTGTGACAAACCTCTTCAAGGGTAGGAGAGTTTGTCACAAATTAAGTGGGAAACCGTCACCAAAAATCGCCCCCAGAATGAGAGTTCTTTCAAACAGGACAGTACCTGTATGTTGGTTTCTCCGTCCTGGTCCACCCAGGCTGCAGGCGTGGTCAAGGATAGCAGGGTTCGGTACACAAATCAGCTTCTCGGTAGGTCCAGGTCCAAACGCCAACAGGTAAGTCCAAACAGTCCAGGTCATACACAGAAAATACAGTCGATATCTATCTTTTCACTTTCTCTTTCTCTATGGTTCACAGATCCCCCAGCCCCCTCCTCTCTCTCTTCCTGGTTTGTCTTGACCCCTTATCTGTACGTCGGCCCCACCTTCAGAGCGTTCCCCTTGCTTCTGGGGATTGTCGTTTTTGGCGGTTGGCCATTTTGTGATCTTTAGTTCTTGTCGGGGTGGCCATTTTAGTGAGAGGGCAGAGTCTGTTCATTAGTTCTGCCCTCACATATCTGACATTTATCACTCGGCCCCCTTCATTGGCACACATCTCCCCCTAGCTTCGACCCCCGAGGTTGGGCTTCCGCAGCAAAATAGGCGTGCATGCGGGATAACCCATCCCCATTTCCTTCCCTGCTCTGTGTTTTAAGTCAAAGTGAAACGGTTGGAGACTCAAAAACCCCCACATCACCCGAGCGTTCTTCTCTTTAGCCGTATGCATCCAGGTGAGTGGGGCATGGTCACTGATGAGTGTGAAGTGGTGCCCTAGCAGGTAGTATTTCAGGCTTTCTAGAGCCCACTTTACTGCCAGTGGCTCTTTCTCAACGACTGAGTAGTTGGCCTCCCATGGTTCCAGCTTCCTGCTTAAAAACAGGATGGGGTGTTCCACCCCTTCTATGGGAGAGCACGGCTCCCAAGCCAACCTCTGAGGCATCTGTATGAACAACTCTCTCTCTCTCAATGTCTGGTACCACCAACACTATATTACAGCAGAAAGTTTCCTGTAATGTCTGGTACCACCAGCACTGTATTACAGCAGAGAGCCTCCTGTAATGTCTGGTACCACCTGCACTGTATTACAGCAGAGAGCCTCCTGTAATGTTCTAAATGTTTTGGTGGACTTTTCATCCCATTTGACCATGTTTAGCCCTCTGGCTCTAGTCATGTCGGTGAGTGGGGCGGCCACTGTAGCATAACTTGGTATGAACTTCCAGTAGTAACCAGTCAACCCTAGGAAGGCTCGAACCTGCTTCTTATTTACTGGTTTCGGCCATCCTCTAATTGCCTCGACCTTCTTAAATTAGGGTTTGATTAACCCTCTTCCCACGGTGTATCCCAGATACTCTGTTTCCTCTAACCCCACGTAACACTTGGCAGGGTTCGCCATGAGCCCTGCCTTCCTAAGGGCATCTAGCACTGCCTGTACCCGGGGTAAGTGGGATCCCCAATCTGGGCTGTAGATCCCCACGTCATCTAACTAGGCTGCGGTGTAAACTCGGCGCGGTTTTAGGACCTGGTCCAGTAGCCGTTGAAAGGTGGCTGGGGCCCCGTATAAGGCGAATGGCATGATGGTATATTGAAACCATCAGGGGTTGCAAAGGCTGTCTTTTCTTTGGCCCTGGGGGTCCGAGGAATTTGCCAGTAACCTTTGGCTAGGTCCAGGGTCGTAATGTACCGAGCTTTACCAATTTTCTCAACAGTTCATTTACTCGGGGTAGGGATCAAACTTGAAGATTTAATTTACTTTCTGAAAATCATTACAAAACCGCAAAGACGTATCGGGCTTGGAAACCATCAAAACTGGGCTAGACCACTCACTTTGTGACTCTTTCGACCACTCCATCTGCCAACATTTTCTCCGTCTCTGATCTAATCGTGGGTCGTCGAGCCTTGGGTAACACATATGGACTCATGCTCACTTTTCTCCCTGGTAGGGAAACAATATCATGAGCCATAACCTCAGTTAGGCCTGGTATCCCTGAAAACACATCTCTGTTTTTCTGGATCAGGGTCTTTCCTTCCTGTATTTATGCTGGCGACAGAGTAGGTGAAACCTGCACTTCGGCTGCCTCCTGAGTGGGTGTGGGGTACGTGACCATTAGTGTTTCTCCCTCTCTCCATGCTTTTAACAGGTTAATGTGATAGATCTGTTCCGGGGGCCGACAACCTAGCTGTCAGATCTGATAATTAACTAATCCTATTCTCTCCAGCACTTCACAAGGTCCTTTCCATGCGGCTAGTAGTTTACACTCTACCGTGGGGACCAGCACTAACACTTTATCTCCCGGTTGAAATTCCCTATAAGTGTCCTGCTGGTGCTCTTGTGCTTGTCTCATGTGCTCTCTGACGATGGGCGTGACTGTGGCTATCCTGTCTTGCATTGCCATGACATGCTCTATAACACGAGTGTAAGGGGTGGACTGGTGCTCCTAGGTTTCCCGGGCGATGTCCAAGGGTGAATACCCCAGCTTGGCTTGGGGAACCTCGCTAATGGCAACCATCAGTTACGGTAACATGAAATCCCAGTTTTTCCCATCCTTATCGATTACCTTCCTGAGCATTAACTTCAGGGTCATGCCCATTTCCTGAAGAATTGCATTATGGGCCCTAAAGTACGGAAATGGTGTCCTCTGCGTGTATACTTCATATTTTGGTGAATTTAGTACGACATCCGGGAACTTTTGGGCATACTAACCATATCAATACTATGACCAATAAGCATACTATATACTCAATCCACATCACAAATAGTACGGTTAGTGTGGTTAGTATGCGTATTCGAAAAGAGCTCATGTCCATATTATGGCAAAATAGCTAAAATAAGCAAAGATAAACGACAGTGCATCATTACTTTAAGACATTAAGGTCAGTCAATGCGGAACATTTCAAGAACTTTGAAAGTTTCTTCAAGTGCAGTCGCAAAAACCAACAAGCGCTATGAGGAAACTGGCTCTCAAGAGGACCGACACAGGAAAGGAAGAACCAGAGTTACCTCTGCTGCAGAGGATGAGTTCATTAGAGTTCACTGCACCTCAGAAATTGCAGCCCAAATAAATGTTTCACATAGTTCAAGTAACAGACACATCTCAACATCAACTGTTCAGAGGAGACTACGTGAATCAGGCCTTCATGGTCGGATTGCTACAAAGAAATCACCACTAAAGGACAATAATAAGAAGAGACTTGCTTGGGCCAAGAAACACAAGCAATGGACATTAGACCGGTGGAAATCTGTTCTTTGCTCTGAGATTTTTGGTTCCAACCGCCGTGTCTTTGTGAGATGCAGAGTAGGTGAACGGATGATCTCCGCATGTGTGGTTCCCACCATGAAGCATAGAGGAGGAGGTGTGATGGTGTGGGGGTGCTTTGCTGGTGACACTGAGGGTGATTTATTTAGAATTCAACGCACACTTAACCAGCCTGGCTACCACAGCATTCTGCAGCGGTACGCCATCCCATCTGGTTTACGCTTAGTGGGACTATCATTTGTTTTTCAACAGGACAATGACCCAACACACCTCCAGGCTGTGTAAAGGCTATTTGACCAAGAAGGAGAGTGATGTAGTGCTGCATCAGTTGACCTGGCCTCCCCAATCACCCGACCTCATCCCAATTGAGATGGTTTGGGATGAGTTGGACCACAGAGTGAAGGAAAAGCAGCCAACCAATCAAATGTATTTATAAAACCCTTCTTACATCAGCTGATGTCACAAAGTGCTGTACAAAAACCCAGCCTAAAACCCCAAACAGAAAGCAATGCAGGTGTAGAAGCACGGTGTCTAAAACGATCATAGCCGATCATTCAGAGTATCTCTACCGCACCTGCTGTCTCTAGAGAGTTGAAAACAGCAGGTCTGGGATAAGGAAGCACGTCCGGTGAACAGATCAGGGTTCCATAGCCGCAGGCAGAACAATTGAAACTGGAGTAGCAGCATGACCAGGTGGACTGGGGAGTCATTATGCCAGGTAGACCTGAGGCATGGTCCTAGGGCTCAGGTCCTCTGAGAGAGAGAGAGAGAGAGAGAGAGAGAGAGAGAGAGAGAGAGAGAGAGAGAGAGAGAGAGAGAGAGAGAGAGAGAGAGAGAGAGAGAGAGAGAGAGAGAGAGAGAGAGAGAGAGAGAGAGAGAGAGCATACTTAAATTCACACCGGATAAGACAGGAGAAATACTCCAGATATAACAGACTGACCCAAGCCCCCCAACACATAAACTATTGCAGCATAAATACTGGAGGCTGAGACAGGAGGGATCAGGAGACACTGTGGTCCCAACAAGTGCTCAGCATATGTGGGAACTCCTTCAAGATTACAGGTGAAGCTGGTTGAGAGAATGCCAGATGTGTGCAAAGCTGTCATCAAGCAAAGGGTGGCTACTTTGAAGAATCACAAATATTAAATATATTTTGATTTGTTTAACAGTTTTTTGGTTACTACATGATTCCATATGTGCTTTGTCATAGTTTTGATGTATTCACTATTATTCTACAATGTAGAAATGTAAAATAGTCCAAATAAAGAAAAACCCTGGAAGGAGTAGGTGTATCCAAACGTTTGACTCGTACTGTATATAAAACATACCATTATTTTTTGTTACCTAATGATTCTGGTGATTCAAATCTCAAAATCTGCTAAAACTGCATCAACCCCTCAGGTAAGCCGCAGTATTCATGCCTTTCTTTCCCATCTCTTCTTTCCATCTTTTCAAAACCTTTAAAATCTTTGACGAGCCCAGCAGTTCTTGACTCGTCACTTGTTAACGGACAGAGCCAGCATAGGTGTCGCTGCTTTCCCTAGTTTGAAGTAGCGGATTTCATATTTTGCGTGTATGCCTAAACATGTTGTGTGGGTAATGCCTGGGGTAAACTCTGCACATTTGGGCGTGTCTACTTAATTTGTCGTTCGCATCCCTTGAACTGAACAAAGCTAACTAGCTAGCAAAAACAACCTATCAAATCAAACAATTTTCCAAGTTGGAATAATGTAACATGTCGCATTGAGGGTTCGAACGGGGGACGTCAACTATAATGGAAGTTAAGAACATAGGCAATATGCAGGAGCTCAACAAGACGTGACATGACAGGCCACGACCATCCTCGTTGCTAACTGTCGGACAGGCGAACAGTGAGTCCTGGACTGACCACTTGTCTGAATTGTCGTTACCAATGAAAACATTTTCACCCTGACTTTTACACATCTTGGACATCTACCTGTACTTCGTGGACATAGTGGGAATGGGGCTTCTCACACCACTCAATACGGGCCAGAGCCTTGGCTTCTACCAGATGGATGTGACTAACCACACTACAACTATTCTACGTGAGTGGCTGCATGCGGGCGCACTCGCGCGTGAGGATTCAGCTATCCAACCGGCTTGAAGCCCTATCAGCGATCATCAACTAGATTTAGCCACGGGACAGTTTGTTCTTGAGCGAATGGTTAGTTGGCGGGAACATAATAAAACAAAGAATTGACTGCAAATTGAACGCAAGAAGCCTAAACATATATAATATTTGACTAAAACATAATCATTTCAAATATTGATTATATTTGGGAAAATTCCCCTGTATAGGGTTCCGTCTTTCAGATGGGATGTTAAACGGGTGTCCTGACTCTGTTGTCACTAAAAATCCCATGGGGCTTATTTTAAGAGTAGGAGTGTTCACCCGGTGTCAGGGCCAAATTCCCAACCTGGCCCCATTCCATCATGGCCAACTAATCATCCCCCTCATTCCTAATTGGTATATATCCCTCCTCACCTCTCCATCATGGCTAATGTGTGGTGAGGGTTCTGGTACAAAAAAAAATGGTCACTGTTCATCACTAAGATGTGTGCTACACATTGATGGTGGATGAGGTGAGTTCCCTCTACTATGTAAAGTGCTTTGCGTACCTCAGTTGGTACAATAGTGCTAGATATAAATCCAATAAATTATTACGAATTATTATTATGTGTATACGATCACATATTAATGCGTGGGAATACTTGGGTACAGATTAACCAAATTAAAATAAATTTGAGCTGATTTCCTGGTGTTCTTACAGTCTTTTATGTCCAACAATTAAATATTTGTTTTTTTTAGCTCAGAAAACTTTGGCGGCCAAATAAAACCACCCGCAGGCCACCCTGCCCTAATGGATGGAGCTGCCTACCTGTGTGCTGCGTGGGAGAACTGTGCTACTGTTTGTGTGTGACGTTGTGCCTTGGGGATGCCTCTCCCACACAACCATGGGCCTGTTGTAATGGACATGTGGTTCTGCTGTGAATTCTACAACGCTGTCAGTGAGATGGTTCACCCTGAAGGACAGATGAAATGACTTCATTTACAACAGCGTAGGGCTGAGAATGCATTTTCCTTTGCAATTTTGAGGGTTAACATCTCTTTGAATGTGTTTGATTTATCAAGCCAAAATGTTGTTTTGATGAGAGACTTCCACGTTTTTAAATGTATTTTTCAGTCATTGATTGTTGATATGAAATGTAAGTTAAACCCTTATTTATTATACAGTTGAAGTCGGAAGTTTACATACACCTTAGCCAAATACATTTAAACTCAGTTTTTCACAATTCCTGACATTTAATCCTAGTAAAAATTCCCTGTTTTTAGGATCACCACTTTATTTTGAGAATGTGAAATGTCAGAATAATAGTAGAGAGAAAGATTTATTTCAGCTTTTATTTCTTTCATCACATTCCCAGTGGGTCAGAAGTTTACATACACTCAATTAGTATTTGGTAGCATTGCCTTTAAATTGTTTCACTTGGGTCAAAAGTTTCAGATAGCCTTCCACAAGCTTCCCACAATAAGTTGGGTGAATTATTGCCGATTCCTCCTGACAGAGCTGGTGTAAGAGTCAGGTTTGTAGGCCTCCTTGCTCGCACACGCTTTTTCAGTTCTGCCCACAAATGTTCTATAGGATTGAGGTCAGGGCTTTGTGATGGCCCCACTCCAATACCTTGACTTTGTTGTCCTTAAAACCATTTTGCCACAACTTTGGAAGTGTGCTTGGGGTCATTGTCCATTTTGAAGACCCATTTGCAACCAAGCTTGAACTTCCTGACTGATGCCTTGAGATGTTGCTTCAAAATATCCACATCATTTTCCTGCCTCATGATGCCATCTATTTTGTGAAGTGCACCAGTCCCTCCTGCAGCAAAGCACCCTCACAACATGATGCTGCCAACTCTGTGCTTCACAGTCGGGATGGTGTTCTTCAGCTTGCAAGCCTCCCCCTTTTTCATCCAAACATAATTATGGTTATTATGGCCAAACCATTCTATTTTTGTTTCATCAGACCAGAGGACATTTCTCCAAAAAGTATGATCGTAGTCCCCATGTGCAGTTGCAAAACGTAGTCTGTCTTTTTAATGTCAGTTTTGGAGCAGTGACTTCTTCCTTGCTGAGCGGCCTTTCAGGTTATGTCGATATAGGACTTGTTTTACTGTGGATTTAGATACTTTTGTACCAGTTTCCTTCAGCATCATCACAAGGTCCTTTGCTGTTGTTCTGGGATTGATTTGCACTTTTCGCACAAAAGTACGTTCATCTCTAGGAGACCGAACGTCAACTTAGTGTATGTAAACTCTTGACCCACTGAAATTGTGATACAGTGAATTATAAGTGAAATAATCTGTCTGTGAACAATTGTTGGAAAAATGACTTGTGTCATGCACAAAGTAGATATCCTAACCGACTTGCCAAAACTATAGTTTGTTAACAAGAAATTTGGTTGAAAAACCAGATTTAATGACTCCAACCTAAGTGTATGTAAACTTCCGACTTCAACTGTATATATGTGGGTAATAATATTATTAGTGTGTGTGTGTTTGCTTGCGTGCAGTGCAGTACATTGTAAGAATTGTAAATCCCTTGTAAAAGGCTATGGAGTTTTAAATGTGCATATATTGGTATTTTAGTGCCACCTATCAGTTGTAACTGTGGATGCTACACCGGTCTATGGCTGAGCTGAGTGGGGTGTCATTTTGTCATATATGAAATATGCAGGGGCGGCAGGGTAGCCTAGTGGTTCGTGTTGAACTAGTAACCGAAAGGTTGCACGTTCAAATCCCTGAGCTGACAAGGTACAAATCTTTCATTCTGCCCCTGAACAGGCAGTTAACCCACAGTTCCTAGGCCGTCATTGAAAATAAGAATTTGTTCTTAACTGACTTGCCTAGTTAAATAAAATCACTTGTGTGTTTTGCCTACATTGATATTTACATTTTTGTACATTTTGTCACTTTGGTTGTTGGAACTATCTTTTGTATGGGGAACTTGGGCTTCATCAAGGTTTATTTGTGAATAAATCTGGCTTTAATAATAGCCAGTGACTACTACACTGACCTCACCACAAGTCACTCCATGCAGTCCATAAGCATCTATTGTACATTTCTCTGGGTATGCACAAACTATTCTAACATTTTATTATGTGTTTTTCAAATGCCACCTCAGCAGCAGCAATTACTAAAAAATACTAGATGTGAATAACAACAAATGATTCAGAAGTTGAACCAAAATAAAAAACCTAACCCCACCCTTACATTGTATTCTTACAGAGAATCATTTAAAAAAACATAATGATATCAATGCACCACTGCGTTGTGGTAATATGTCACTAATTGCTTCTAATTATTCAGTACAGGATAGGCTAATATTTAATTGAGCGCACGCCCTTTAAACTTGGTGGTGGATGCCTGCCACTGTGATTGGTCGGCAGCCACGAATGACAGCACCTGCTTAGCTACTTAATCAAAACTGACACGAGTTGAGGGAGATATAGGAAGCATCATACCCTCTCCGTACTCACTCTCGACATTAATGCGCGGTTCCAAGCTGAACTTAATTCAAAAGTAATATTTTTTCTAAATTTCCGTTTTTTTTTTTTGAGTGCGTAATAGTGCAAATGGAGATGCTACTTACATTTTCTTTAGCGCTCTTTTTAATAGCGTTTCAGCAATTATTGGCGACAGATCCAATCGAATTTCACGAAATCCCTCAAGACAAACATTTGAACCAGCCGAAAAGACGACTCTCACTGCAAAACACAGGTAAGTGAATGCTACTGTGTATTGCATGTTTAAAATAATAATTCGGATTATAACTTTTTAAACAGGTGAACTCAAAAAAGAGAAATTCCCTGCTTGGATTCTGTTTCACATTCTGTTACGAGCCAAAATCAATAATTCTATGACATGTCTTTTGGGGTTATTTAGTCCCCCCCCCCCCCCACACGCACACCTGTGGTCGAAATGTGGTTTTATCATAGTCTGTTCCTACGCAGGTACCCAGTGATCTCTAGTTCTGTCACTTCACTGTAATTCCATACGCCTAGTGGCCAGCTCTTTTCCAAGCACCTTCCTGTTTAAATGCCAACACAAGCTCTTTTTACCCCGGCGCAGGCACACCAGCGGGAATATGATAACAATTTTAGAAATTGTAGCATTGTTATGATACATTTGCATGTTTTCGAATATTTTATTTGCGTCCTAGATGACCTATAAGCAGTTTTGCTAAGAAACATAAATGCCAAGGTGGTAGGTTGTGTAGACTACAAAGGAATGATTATATTGTTTCGACATTTCTAACTAGGTTACTTGAATGTTTGCTATTGGGTTGATTTTTAAAACGCGCAAGTTGCCATTTGTCTTCAATTACGCACAAATGCATTGAATGGAAGCCCATGTTTTATTTTTCGATCAAAGCCGTTATGACACTATTAGCAATGCATTCATGTACTTTTGCCTATCCCCTGCGTTTATGTAATCACCGATACAATGCCACATGGCGTCAGGCACTCGAATGGTCCCAGCATTCCATCTTCATAGTCATCATTGGTCTAACCCTATTGCAATTGTAAAAGCTATTTGCTTAATTGGCTACTAAATCATGGACATAATTTTTTTTAAATCTCTACTGTATTTGGAACATTATCATTGAAAGTATCAGTAAAATCCCTTTTTTTTTTTTTCTCATCCCCCTAGCAACCACCAGCCACATTGGCACCAGGTCAACTTCTGCATTATTATTAAAAAGCTACTGTTCCCTTGTAGTTTTCACATGCCCTCCCTCATGTTCACTAACATGTTCCCTCTATCAGCGGAGATCCAGCACTGTCTGGTGAATGCTGGGGATGTGGGCTGTGGCATGTTCGAATGCTTCAACAACAACTCGTGTGAAATCCAAGGCCTACATGACATCTGTATGACATTTCTGCACAATGCCGGCAAGTTTGACTCCCAGGTATATCCCACTTCTTCCAAACCTCCCAACTAACCTCCTGGCTTGTGAGTGACTCAGGACTGTGTTTCTATCGTAGAGGGTGAAAGTGACAGTATCCCCATGACCTACTACAGCTTACATACATTACATGCTTTATGGAACTGTATAAACATGTGTTATGCTTATTAGTTATTGCAGAACACAATTTGGAAATTGCCACTTCAGATGTATAGCTTTGACGATTATGGAAATTTGGTTTACGAATATTTGTCAAGCAAATTGCCACAGTTATTGTCATAATTGCAGAAAAAGTTTGAACTCATAATGAATCTTAGAAAATTAGTTACAACATACCTAGCATTGGGCCAGTAACCAAAAGGTCGCTGGTTTGCTTTCCCGAGCCAGCAAGGTGGTAAAATCTGCTGTTCTGCCCTTGCGCAAGACCGTTAACCGCTAACAACAAATGCTCCCTGGGTGAGGATGTCAATTTAAGGCAGCCCCCCACACCTCTCTGGGTTAAATGTGAAAGACATTTTGGTTGAAAGCCTTGTGCAACTGACTAGGTATCCCCCTTCCCAATACAGCTTTGGAGACACCCGTCTCAAACGACTAGATTTGACCACTTGGAACTTTCGAAAATTAAGCTTCTCTCGACTGCCACTCTACTCGAAACTATTACCAACTTTAGCATCTTCAAGTAAAAATGAAACTGCTATTGGGTGAACTATATCTACTTGAATAAAGTTTAACCCCCCCCCCCCCGCTAAAATAAATGTAAGAGGATATGACGATTACAACTTCAGTTCACGGTTATTGTCCATAATTGTCAGCTATACTATTGTACCAGTCCTAAGGTAATGTCAACCTTTGTTATGTTGAACTCTAAAGGGGAAGTCCTTCATCAAGGATGCCCTGAAGTGCATGGCCCACGGCCTGAGGCACCGGTTCAGCTGTGTGAGCAGGAAGTGCCTGGCGGTGAAGGAGATGGTGTTCCAGCTGCAGAGAGAGTGCTACGTCAAACACAACCTATGTTCTGCTGTCAGGGAGAACGTCAACGTCATGGTGGAGATGATCCACTTCCAGGACCTCTTCCCCAAAGGGTGGGCATGAAGCCTTCCATTTCATACTAAACCCATTCCGTGTAGTACATTTTAATGGTCCAGAGTCCACATGCTCTGAATTAAATTACTATAGTAATCTGCATTCAGAAATCTAATTGTTCCTCTTCCTATGTCAGGCCTCATGTGGAGCTGGTGAACATCCTTCTGGGCTGTGGCGAGGAGGTGAGGACGGCTATAGCACGGAGAGTGAGGATGCAGTGTGAGCTGAACTGGGGGGCCCTGTGTGGCAGCCTGAGCCTGTGCTCCCTGGGCCGCTCAGATGACCCCCAACACATCACCGTCCCTTCCACCTCTCTGCAGGGCAGGAGCACACTGCCCCCTGCTGGCCAGCTCTCCCTCCCCCTCCCCCTCCCCAACACCGAACAGGACCAACCAAGAACAGACCAGCTAGGAGACGAGGGGAGCCTTCACCCCTCTGAGAGTCTCAGTCAGAATCCCCTGGATGACGCCACAGACCCTGGGCTCGCTGTGCCCGGTCAAGCACCCAGTACCGCCGTCCAGGGGTGAAACAGAGTGCAAGGTCCCTAGCCTGAACACACAACAGATAAGCCCCTAACCTCTGACCCACGTTTCCCCCTCAAGCAACCCTACTACAGACTACCTCTGACCCCCTTTCCCCTCAAGCAACCCCACTACAGATGACTCTGACCCCTCTCCTTCCCCTGAAACAACCCTACTACAGACGACCTCGGTTGTAAACAAGGGAGAGTAATGACCTTGTACCATGCTTCTCCATTCCTACTCCTAAATGGTACAGGTGACAGGGTATATTTGGTCAAATGTAGATTTTGAGGCCTTGTTTTTCAGTAATTCCTTGTTTTAATTACAAGTGATATTCAAAACATATTTTAAAGTAACATTTATTTAATTTGATTCCTTTTAAAAAAGTAAATCATGGGCATATCAATCTTAGAGTATAAGCAATGTATACAGATCCAGGTATCTGTTAGTTCAGTGAAAATGTAAGTTTGTCACAGCAAGGACTCTATTGGAACTGGTTGGAAGTTCTCTTACATTTCTTCCCAAAATTGTGACTGCAATATTCCAGGTTTAGCTAGACATGAACTTGGTAATACACACAAAGTTATGAATTATAGTTTGACAAATTAGGTTTTAACGAGACCTTACACTTAATTAAACCCACATCTTGGCTGGCTGACTCGCTCTAGGTTCTATTTTTCTAGGTATCCAGAAGATGAGGTAAATTTGAGTAAACGGTCTATTGTGTTTTACCTTCTGTCAACTAGTTTCAATACTGAGTTTTGTTTTAACTAAATACTAGGCGCTACCGTAAATAAACTTGTGTAGAGAATTGTGCTTACGCAAGCTGTCAATGTTTCTGCGGAAACTATTTTATTTGCAGTACAAAAGTGAACCGTAACAACTCAATGGCACATTAACTCTGCAAAGAGAAGTCCATTACTGGCCCATATGATGCCTTGTGTGTGATTTCTCATCACAAGTAACAACTTGGCTGACAAGTGGCCCTTCTACCACAATCAGGAAAGCTCATTAAAAAGATATCTCACAACCATAAACTCTGAAACATGGTAATGCGCGTTCACTCAAAGGCAAACATCAGGAAACCTCAGGTGTTATAACAAAACAATGAGACCCATCAAAATGTATTAGTTAAATGGAATGTTGAGTCTTGGCCTGTTCTCACTGAGGCCTTCGTTTATGTATCAGGGTCTACTGCAATTTTTAATTTCACACAGGATGACCACAGAATGTCTTGTCAAACATTTTCAAATCTGACAGTTTGAATGTTTTTACTAGCTTTTGATCCAACTAGCTAGCTTGTCCTTTAGTAGTAACCTCAATAGTACTCCAAGTAACCTACCTCACCAGTCATGCCAGCTCTAGAGATGTTTAATACTGGACACTTACAGAGGACATTGAACTGGTATGAATACAACAGACACTCTGCTATCTCACACATTCATTTTTTTTTTACACATTTTGTACAGTTGGCTTGTATGATGTGGATTTTCTTTTGGTATGTCCAGTTGTGCATGTGTAAGATGAGCATCAACTGCCCTCTCTCTACACAACTTCTGTCAGTACTATCGGCTAAATGTCATCAAGTGGATGACTGCATTCAGACTCTGTACTTGAAAACAGCAACTTATTTCTTACAAAGTTTGTTTGTACTGATTCGATGTTTAAGTATTTAACTTTTATTTATTTTGACTACTTTTCTTAAGCTATGCATTACCTTTGGTATTTGTGGTGTAGGGTTAGGCCTTGATACAAGCAAACTACCATTTTATACTTTTCATTTTAGTTATTTTGGACATTAAACATTTCAGATACTTTGCCGTTTTAAATCTATGACAATGCATTGTAATTTTATAAGCATATTGTTGAATAAAACTAACAAATTCTACTAGTTGGCTTGAGTCTGAACTCAGTGCAAATTGTTAAATCTAACTTAAATGACACTGACGTGCAGAACAATCAACGTAAGGTTGCGCAAAAGTTGTATCGCGGCAATATTGTAAAATTTGCCAAAATCAGATGTACATAGACACCATCTGTCCATAATACTGTTGCTTACTGCCATCTACTGGTAATACATAGGAGGAATCCAAAGTGGATACTATTCAGCCAGCTCAAGATTTACTGAGGGAGTGACTGGTCACCCTCAATTCGTTCAACACCCCCCCCCCCCCCCCCCCCCCCCTTGCCTCATGTTTACGACCACCAATAACTGTAGCGGCCCGACTTCTGTGGCACATTCGCTGCCGCTACGGGCCAGAAGGTTGAGGGTTTGCCGATCAGCCCAGATGAGAACTCTCCCTGGAGCCTGTTTCATTACGCTACGATCAGCTAGGGGTTAATCAGATTCATAGTTATATAAAATATATGCAACAATTTCCAAGTTTCTCTGCACCACCCAACCAATGAAGCATACCGACTACGGACACTTGTAGGTTTACCCAGTATAGAAGGCTTGGTTGACATTTTCTGAATGTTAGACTTTTTGTTGTGTAGCATGTCGCTTTCCGTTCAATTGTCCGCTGCACAGTTTGGATTGATTTTGTCTTAGATACATATACACATTTTTAAACTGACTCGGATTGCACAAAATTGGGGACATATTTCTATTGTGGTCCCTTAATGTTTAACAGAAAATATTTACATTAAGTTTTGCTCAAAGGGGCAAACCTCTTCTGTGTATGATTGTCAATGATAATGCAACTTATTCCCTTATGCCAGTCACAGGTCTTTTTGTTTGGCTACTGAACAAAAACAAATGTAACGCAACAATTTCAAAGAATGCGTTTTAACCCACAAGGATTTATTACAGACAAATACCCCCCTCATGTGAAGAAGCTGGATGTGGAGGTCCTGGGCTCGTTTGGTTACACGTGGTCTGCGGTTGTGAGGCAACAGCTCTGGTAGACATTCCTACAGTTAGCATGCCAATTGCATGCTCCCTCAAATTGAGACATCTGTGACATTGTGTTGTGACCTTTTATTGCCCCCCAGCACAAGGTGCACCTGTGTAATGATCATGCTGTTTAATCAGCTTCTTGATATGCCACACCTGTTAGGTGGATGGATTATCTTGGCAATGAAGAAATGCTCACTAACAGGTATGTAAACAATTTTGTGCACAAAATTTGAGAGAAATAAGCTTTTTGTGCGTATGGAACCTTTCTGGGATCTTCTATTTCAGCTCATGAAACATGGGACCAACACTTTACATGCTGCTTTATATTTGTGTTCAGCGTAGATAGACACATTACATAGATATTTTTTGTCTCTATCAACCTCCAGATAAGTTTAATGGGAGAGATTAAGTACAATTCTTACAAGCTTGTTTGGGTGGTAGCTTATTTTTCAGAAGTTTGGGGCTGATGATGAATCATGATGTTTAGGCATATTCAAAGTGACAGTGGACTAGTGAGTTGCCAGTCTTTAGGGTGTCTATAGCTAGGTTTCCTTCCAATTGGTGACAGATTTTCATGTGAATATTCAAAAATCTTCATAAAAACAATATGCCATTTCAGAGTTTCCTTTAGGAAAATTTGGCGCCGGACAACATGACTGGGAAGTTAATATACTGGACAAATT
The DNA here is from genome assembly GCF_045791955.1 of Oncorhynchus clarkii lewisi. NCBI lineage: Eukaryota > Metazoa > Chordata > Actinopteri > Salmoniformes > Salmonidae > Oncorhynchus > Oncorhynchus clarkii. The sequence goes on along the minus strand of NC_092156.1, from coordinate 10,561,119 downwards.
ACAAATTTAATGGACATCCATACACATTCAGATCCAACACAGCTAGCACCATCAATAAACAAGGGATGTTTGCCAAATGAGACACATTTACATGTCCTTAAAAACAGCCTATAACAAATGACAAAAACCCTATTCCTTGTAGGGTTTCGATGTGTAGCATATGCAAAACTTTATAGCCTATTATTTGGGGGATTCCTAAAACAATAATTGTCCACCTCAAGAGTTCAGGTCTCAGAGATTTGAGCACTAAATGTATCAGGGCACTGCATGCAAAGACCTACAGGCTTAGTTGTCTACTGTATGATATTCATATATTAATAAATAATAAGAGAAGCTCAGGCCTAACCCCAGAGAGATGGAGATATGCATTTCTTAATGTCAGATGGCTACTGCATCTGCTATACAGATAGACATACAGAACAAGGGTAATTTGTTAATTTCTCTGAATATTTTGTATAAAGGTAAGCATTGTATTAAAGGAGTAACTCTGGTAGGTCTGAAACTTCCTCACCTCAAGTTCAACTGTTATTTGGACCGCCAAGGCGCACTGCCTTCATATCGTAGGCCTGGGTAGCTAAAGCTTCATAAATAGCCACACCATACCTAAACTTTTAAGGTAAATGTATATCTGTCCTTATGTCGTGTGAAAGTGGAGACAGATCTTTGAGCTAGCTAGCAATAATTAAAGAGACTTGAGAAACATTTGTTTATTCAAAATGTTGTAAAACGGTTGATTCTTTTATACAATAAGTAGTCTATCTCACAACAATTTGCTAAATTCATGTGTTTTGAGAACACTATTCCATCAGCAATACAGATCTACAGTAACCATTTCCTTCTTATTGTATAGGGACTACAGCCAGGTTGTACATTCCAGGTAAACTGTACAGTAAGAATAAGTAGGGCAATGGGATAAAAAAATATATTTTAAAAAGTGCCCCTGCCAGCTATGAGCCCTGAAACAAGGTTATTCCTCTGTGGTATAGATAGATAATGCATGTCAGTCTGACACAGTGCTGCAGAGAGTCTGACACAGTGCTGCAGAGAGTCTGACACAGTTCTGGGCCAGTAACCGAAAGGTAGCTAGATCGAATCTCTGAGCTGACAAGGTAAAAATCTGTCGTTCTGCCCCTGAACAAGGCAGTTAACCCACTGTTCCTAGGCTGTCATTGTAAATAAGAATTTGTTCTTAACTTACTTGCCTAGTTAAATAAAGGTTAAATAAAATTTAAAAAACAGTCTGACACAGTGCTGTAGACAGTCTGAGACAGTGCTGTAGACAGTCTGAGACAGTGCTGTAGACAGCCTGACAGTGCTGTAGACAGCCTGACACAGTGCTGTAGACAGCCTGACACAGTGCTGTAGACAGCCTGACACAGTGCTGTAGACAGCCTGACACAGTGCTGTAGACAGCCTGACACAGTGCTGTAGACAGCCTGACACAGTGCTGTAGACAGCCTGACACAGTTCTGTAGACAGCCTGACACAGTTCTGTAGACAGCCTGACACAGTTCTGTAGACAGTCCGACTGTATGGCAAGAAAAACTAATTGAAAGGTTAGAAAGGCATGACTGTAGTTATATTACAGACAGTTTTGGACAGAAATATCAAGGGACAAAAATAAATTAAGAACAGGAAATTGCTCACAATTTTCTCTAAATGAAAGGGAACAGCCTTTTTTTCAAAATGTACAAGACAGTTGCTAAAAACAAAGCCACTGCTAGAAAGATGAGTAGTTTGTCAGTCAATTCTCGTCTGTTATATTTTGAGATCAGTTTCCTTCCCAAATGTATGGTTCCTGTCATGGCTTTGAACTCTTCATCAGTTTCCAGGACTGTTCTTGAAGACGTAGCTACATACAGGAGAAAATGTGTACATAATGACTCATTTATCCTAGATTAATAAGAGCGTTGATGGGAGGAATTACAATACGTGCTGGAAATGCAAAGTGTTCTAGACTAGTGGACAAAGCCTAGCACCAACAGGGACACTAGGGGCAGTATGCCAAAGGGACGAGGCTATGTGAATATTTGTGTGCTCACTTTCCAGCAATTTTTGTATTGTACTATAGTGTATTGGCTTTGTGTATTTTGTATGTGAACATCACAACATACATTTTCAGATAAATGGACAAAGTTATCATATCTTATATTTGTTTGGTTGTAGGTTTGATTCCCGGGACCACCCATAAGTAAAAATGTATGCAAGTATGACTAAGTCGCTTTGGATAAAAACATTGCAAAATGGCATTTATTATTATAGGTCTGCAAGCCCAAACCATTGGCACCCATTTTGTGACTGTTCTCCCTTCCCGAATGAGTAGTCTCTTACCCAGAGTGCCGATGGTCTCCTCGCTCTGCGACACCGACTGAGCCATCATACGACTGATGCTCATCAGGCTCTCTGTGATATCACCGGATGTCTGGACCAAACTCTCCTTAGTTGCTTTTCTGAGAGGGGACACACACTGCAATTAATTCCAATGCAATTCCAACTTTCTGTCCCTGTCACCCTGTCAACGGGGTATTTATCCACTTGCACGTTAATACGTTTCTTGAAAAAGTGCAGAAGAAAGCTGTGAAGAATGAGGATTGCAGGAATAAGAAACTGGACAAATAGAGGGTTAATAAAGCAGCTGTGAGTGAAGAGAAGAGCACCACACACCGTTGTCGCACAGTGGAGTCTCCACCATACAACAGCTCATCTTTCTCAAGGTTGTCAATGGACAGTTTACATGCCAGGTTTGCCTTCCTCCAAGCTGTCTGGTTACTGTAGAGGGAATATTTTGAAAATATTCAGTTAAGGAATTCCAAGAGGAATTGTGAGATCAATGACATTTTAAATAGGAATCTGGATTCCAATCGCATACCTCAGCATCTGTCTACGATTACTCTCTGTCTCACTCAAGATGGCTTGTTTTTCTGTTTCTCGGTCTTGTTCCTTGGCCATTTGCTCCATATTCTGTGAATTGAATGTATAGGTCAGAAGAGTTTTATCTTGCTGATCACAATGAATGCGATGTAAAGTAAGTTAAACTAATGCGTTGAATTACATACCTGGATTCTCAGTCGTAGCTGATTGAATCTCTCTTTTACTTCGGAGTTGAAATCCATCAACACACTTTGTGGCCCCGGACATTCTCTAATGTCCTAAACAAGATAAGATACATACTTTTTAAACTTTAACTGACCATTCAATATAATCCACATTTGTTTAATAGTTTATTGCATCGCTTTCTCTCAACAATTACAGTAGCTAGCTAGGCTAGATTAGTTTGCCAAATGTACACTGACTTGTCCCCCAATCACACATTTAAATGACACAAAATGAACAAAGAAAATATGTAAACAGTTGATAAAATATAAGCTACCTGAATGAGAGCTTTAATTTCGAGATCATATTTGATTATTTCTTGACCACAAATTCGGACGTGGACATCCTGGGAAGAGGCCATTTCTGTTGTTGTACGGCAAACCACAAATCCAAAAAGTGCGTGCTATTTGAAGCGCGTTTTTCAATGAAAAGATTGGGTGTTCAATATAAATGGGAAATGCATTATATGCAATATTAATATAACTAATGAACACATCGTATTAAAAATATATATAGGATAAGCAGCGGTGCATAGTCTATATATGAAAAGTACTTGTTTGAAGAATCTTTTTTTTCTTGTGCATTTTGCTATTTGCCTCATGGCTCCTGCATGCTTTGTTGACTACAAACTTTCTTTACCCAACCGTGGGACAGACTATCTTTGTTCCCACACTCGGGACTAATCCTGATAGATATCAGTGTGGTATTTTCTGTAATGACCTTAGTGATCACTGTTTTATAGCCTGTGTTCGTAATGGTTTCTCAGTGAAACGACATGTCCTGCTTTGTCATAGACACTTGCTAAAAAACTTTAATTCCTTTGTGAACTGGCCTCTGTAAAATGGTATAGAATCAGCTTGATCCCCTTTTTTTTATATTTTCAGTGTTATTGTTAACAAACACACCCCATCAAGAAAATGAGAATTAAAAACAGGTTCAGCCCCTGGTTCGAACGTGATCTTACAGAGTTACTCCACCTCAAGAATTGCATTTGGTGAAAGGCTCGGCACACACATACTCAGGCTGACTGGCTCTCGTTCAGGCAAATGAGAAATAAGTTCACTCAGGCTATCCGGAAGGCCAAAGTTAGTTACTTTAAGGACCTGTTCTCTCTCTGTGGGTCTAATCCCAAGAAGTTCTGGAAAACGGTTAGAGACCTGGAGAATAAACCCTCCTCCTCAGCTTCTCATGTCCCTTAATGTTGACGATGTGGTTGTTACTGACAAGGATCACATGGCTGAGCTCTTTAATCACCACTTCATTAAGTCAGGATTCCTATTTGACTCAACCATGCCTCCTTGCCCGTCCAACATTTCCTTATATGCCACCCCTTCTAATGCGACTATCCTCAATGCTTCTCCCTCTTTTCCCCCTGCCCCACTACAAAGTTTCTCCCTGCAGGCAGTCACCTAGTCCGAGGTGCTGAAGGACCTCCTTAAACTTGACCCCAAAAAAACATCTGGGTCAGATGGTTTAGATCCTTTCTTCTTTAAGGTTGCTGCCCCTATCATCACCAAGCCCTATCTCTGACCTTTTAACCTGTCTCTCCTTTCTGGTGAGGTTCCCATTGCTTGGAAGACAGCCACGGTTCATCTTTATTTAAAGGGGGAGATCAAGCTGATCCTAACTGTTATAGGCCTATTTATATTTTGCCCTGTTTATCAAAAGTGTTGGAAAAACTTGTCAATAATCAATTGACTGGCTTTCTTGATGTCTATAGCATTCTCTCGGGTATGCAATCGGGTTTCTGCTCAGGTTATGGATGTGTCCCTGCCACCTTTAAGGTCCTCAATGATGTCACCATTGCCCTTGATTCTAAGCAATGTGCTATTTTTATTGACTTGGCCAAAACTTTTGATAGGGTAAACCATTCCGTTCTTGTGGGCCGGCTAAGGAGTATTGGTGTCTCTGAGGGGTCTTTGGCCTGGTTTGCTAACTACCTCTCGAAGAGTGCAGGGTATAAAGTCAGAAAATCTGCTGTCTCAGCCACTGCCTGTCACCAAGGGAGTACCCCCAAGGCTCAATCCTAGGCCCCACGCTCTTCTGAATTTACATCAACAACATAGCTCAGGCAGTAGGAAGCTGTCTCATCCATTTATATGCAGATGATACAGCCTTATACTCAGCTATCCCTTCCCCAGATTGTGTGTTAAATGCTCCACAGCAAAGCTTTCTTAGTGGCCAACAAGCTTTCTCTACTTTTAACCTTGTTCTGAACACCTCCAAAACAAAGGTAATGTGGTTTGGTAAGAAGAATGCCCCTCTCCCCACAGGTGTGATTACTACCTCTGAGGGTTTAGAGCTTGAGGTGGTCACCTCATACAAGTACTTGGGAGCAGTGGCAGATTTAGGTATGGGCTACATGGGCAGCCGCCCAGGGCGGCATCTTGCCGGGGTCGGCACTGGGCGCCCTAAGAAAAACATTTGGAATGGTGACATTTGCGCGATCAGTTTTCTATCGCTCATTTGCACGTCATGTAAATGATATCATGTCACCGTGTGGGACTGTGGGTCAATTAACCTTGTCGGAGTGGGCGCCATGGTTCTAGTTTGTGAGCTAGGCAGGCTACTGCCTGGGAAGGTCTCCCACAGAAGTATGAGATGGGGAGGTCTCCCACAGAAGTATGAGATGGGGAGGGGGGCGGGGGTAGGTTGACCTCAGGTCTCCCCACTGGAAGCCCGAGGTAGGGGGAGCGGGGAATCTATCAAATAGTGCACCTCTAACTTTGTACAGTACTAATGCAATTAGTAAAATCAGTCACACTATGAAATACTACCAAATAAACCATTCATCCATAATACTTTGAATATATAGTTTCACAGACATGTTGTTGCATTTTTTTCTGGTTTGTGTGAAATGGTTCAGAATAATATAAAACCAGTCTGCACACCACCAAGGTGAATCGGTTTAGTCTTGACTCTTTAAGAATAATATAAAACCAGTCTGCACACCACCAAGGTGAATCGGTTTAGTCTTGACTCTTTAAGAATAATATAAAACCAGTCTGCACACCACCAAGGTGAATCGGTTTAGTCTTGACTCTTGGTTGACAGTGTTGGGGGATGGGTAATGTATTGATGCTCGAGTGCCAAATCAACACAAATGGATAAATGCATTGCTTGCTGTTTGGGGTTTTAGGCTGGGTTTCTGTACAGCACTTTGAGATATCAGCTGATGTACGAAGGGCTATATAAATAAATTTGATTTGATTTGATTTGATAAGAAAAGGTCCAAGCCATCAGGTGTCCAGTTTAGGAAAAAGAGGAAAGAAGAGGAGCAGAAACTCGTGAAAGATAAAGCTATGCAGCTATGTCCTCTCTTTATGACTATAATATTATGCATTTAATGAAATAGACTAGTATAACACTTAGCCTATGTTGCTTTCTATGCTATTACACATCCAGTGGGGAGAACAAGTATTTGATACACTGCCAATTTTGCAGGTTTTCCTACTTCCTACAACTGTGAGAGACGGAATCTAAAACAAAAATCCAGAAAATCACATTGTATGATTGTAAGTAATTCATTTGCATTTTATTGCATGACATAAGTATTTGATCACCTACCAACCAGTAAGAATTCCGGCTCTTACAGACCTGTTAGTTTTTCTTTAAGAAGCCCGCCTGTTCTCCACTCATTACCTGTATTAACTGCACCTGTTTGAACTCGTTACCTGTATAAAAGACACCTGTTCACACACTTAATCAAACAGACTCCAACCTCTCCACAATGGCCAAGACCAGAGAGGGTGTAAGGACATTAGGGATAAAATTGTAGACCTGCACAAGACTGGGATGGGCTACAGGACAATAGGCAAGCAGCTTGGTGAGAAGGCAACAACTGTTGGCGCAATTATTCGAAAATGGAAGAAGTTCAAGATGACGGTCAATCACCCTCGGTCTGGGGCTCCATGCAAGATCTCACCTCGTGGGGCATCAATGATCATGAGGAAGGTGAGGGATCAGCCCAGAACTACACGGCAGGACCTGGTCAATGACCTGAAGAGAGCTGGGACCACAGTCTCAAAGAAAACCATTAGTAACACACTACGCCGTCATGGATAAAAATCCTGCAGCGCACGCAAGGTCCCCCTGCTCAAGCCAGCACATGTCCAGGCCCGTCTGAAGTTTGCCAATGACCATCTGGACGATCCAGAGGAGGAATGGGAGAAGGTCATGTGGTCTAATGAGACAAAAATAGAGCTTTTTGGTCTAAACTCCACTCGCCATGTTTGGAGGAAGAAGAAGGATGAGTACAACCCCACATAATTCTTTGGGGATACTTTTCTGCAAAGGGGACAGGACGACTGCACCGTGTTGAGGAGAGGATGGATGGGGCCATGTATCGCGATATCTTGGCCAACAACCTCCTTTCCTCAGTAAGAGCATTGAAGCTGGGTCTTCCAGCATGACAACGACCCGAAACACACAGCCAGGGAAACTAAGGAGTGGCTTCATAAGAAGCATCTCAAGGTCCTGGAGTGGCCTAGCCAGTCTCCAGACCTGAACCCAATAGAAAATCTTTGGAGGGAGTTGAAAGTCCGTATTGCCCAGAGACAGCCCCGAAACCTGTAGGATCTGGAGAAGGTCTGTATGGAGGAGTGGGCCAAAATCCCTGCTGCAGTATGTGAAAACCTGGTCAAGAACTACAGGAAATGTATGATCTCTGTAATTGCAAACAAAGGTTTCTGTACCAAATATTAAGTTCTGCTTTTCTGATGTATCAAATACTTATATCATGCAATAAAATGCAAATGAATTACTTAAAAATCATACAATGTGATTTTCTGGATTTTTGTTTTAAGATTCCGTCTCTCACAGTTGAAGTGTACCTATGATAAAAATTACAGACCTCTACATGCTTTGTAAGTAGGAAACACTGCCGATTTTGCAGGTTATCAAATACTTGTTCTCCCCACTGAAGGGCGACAATATTCAATTTTCTGTCCAACTAGCTTACATAACATTGGATATAATTTCACATGATAATGTGTGTAGCCTGCAGCAAAACGATTAAAACCTAACTAGCACATTATTGATTTGGTTAACTTTTACTGGGGTGACATAAAGGTTTTCTGTGATGGTATTGACTAGGTCCTGAGCTCAGTAAGGGGGCTAACTTAAAAGACGTCTATATTATGCTTATATTTTGTACCTTTGTGATATATTGAGTATTTTGGGGTGTCTAATGCCTAGAATTAGCCAATAAGGTTGTATGGTTCATTTGGTTCCTATCTGAAAGTTTGATAAATTGTGCATAATGACATATTTAATTGTGCAACAAATGTATTTAGGGTGTCAGACTCAAATACTGTATTTCAATGCAAATTTAGGGGTTCTTCTGAAATATTTTGGAGCACCCTCTGGCACTGGCCAGGATGAAGAGCCATCTACCTCCTCAGCCACAGAAGGTCTCTTCAGAAATTATCTCGGCACCTCAGAATGAGGAGCCATCCACCTCCTCAGCCACACGTGTCTTCACAAATGTTGTCTGAGCCTGAGCCTGAGGATGAGGATGAAGACCCATTTGCTACACGCACATGTGTGTGTGTGTGGGGGGGGGTACACGCACGTGTGTGTGTGTGTGTGTGTGGGGGGTACACGCACACGCACATGTATTTGTGTGCATTCCTGCATAACATAAACAAAATAAATAATTTCCTCTCGCAAAGTTTTAAGTTTCCATATTGTAGGTAACAATGATGATTTTATTATTACTGGGTATGTATGTGGGATGATCCACCACTATAAATGTGGTGAATAACGTGTTTAAACTAATGCCCATGTTCTCTCCATTAGAAATGCCTGTAGCAGCATCCCCACCAAATCCTGCTGCTGAGGATGAACCACTGTCTACAGACCCTGCTGACTGGCCTTCTGTTCTGACTGACAGAATTTGGACACAACTAGTTTGCAGAGGACCAAGTGAGGTACCACCTAACTTTGTTTTCCCAGGGAATGAGAGTGATGGAAGTTGCCACCACCAGTATTTCAGGAAGACCTTGGTGAGTGGTAAAAAAATCTCTAGAATTTGGTTGTTGTATTATTTTAAAGAAACAAAAGCCTCTTCTGCTTCTAAGAAGAAAATGAATTTAGCAAACTCAGGTCTGACAGACTGAAAACATGCAAGTTCTTTGCTGACTTCACACGACAGCAGCCCAGAACACCAAAACTGCATGAAAACATGGAAAGAACTGGCAATGAGGATCAAAAAAAGGGAAACAATTGATAAGCATGAGATGGCACTTATGGAGGCTGAGAGGATAAGATGGAGAGAGGTGTTGACACGTCTGACTGCTATTGTGCAGTCTCTGGCAATTAGAAATCTGGCACTAAGGGGCCACAGAAATACTACTCTTGTCACGTTCTGACCTTTATTTCCTTTGTTTTGTCGTTATTTAGTATAGTCAGGGCGTGAGTTGGGGTGGGCAGTCTATGTTTGTTTTTCTATGATTTTGGGATTTCTATGTTTCGGTCTAGTATGGTTCTCAATCAGAGGCAGGTGATGTATCAGGCAGCAGCAGTGAGAGAGGCACTGAGGTATCAGGCAGCAGCAGTGAGAGAGACACTGAGGTATCAGGCAGCAGCAGTGAGAGAGACACTGAGGTATCAGGCAGCAGCGGTGAGAGAGGCACTGAGGTATCAGGCAGCAGCGGTGAGAGAGGCACTGAGGTATCAGGCAGCAGCAGTGAGAGAGACACTGAGGTATCAGGCAGCAGCAGTGAGAGAGACACTGAGGTATCAGGCAGCAGAGGTGAGAGAGACACTGAGGTATCAGGCAGCAGCGGTGAGAGAGGCACTGAGGTATCAGGCAGCAGCAGTGAGAGAGACACTGAGGTATCAGGCAGCAGAGGTGAGAGAGACACTGAGGTATCAGGCAGCGGTGAGAGAGACACTGAGGTATCAGGCAGCAGCAGTGAGAGAGACACTGAGGTATCAGGCAGCAGAGGTGAGAGAGCCACTGAGGTATCAGGCAGCAGCAGTGAGAGAGACACTGAGGTATCAGGCAGCGGTGAGAGAGACACTGAGGTATCAGGCAGCAGCAGTGAGAGAGGCACTGAGGTATCAGGCAGCAGCAGTGAGAGAGACACTGAGGTATCAGGCAGCAGAGGTGAGAGAGGCACTGATTGAGGTGAGGGATTAAACCAAAGACCCTGTGATAAAGATTGAGGCCTAGTCCTTGTCAGAGGAGGTGGGATCATACCGCTTCAGCATCTGTACAATGGTGTGGTACGACATCTTGAGCCATATCCAACATGTGAGCAAGCTAATGCAGTCTCCCAGTATGCATGTGTATGTTGCAGTCAGTCTTCTCAGAAAGACAGAGAGAGGTCTCAGCAACTACAGCGCGACAGGCTTTATGACTGTACAATGGTCAGCCAAGGATACTTGCTAAAGCACAAACGTCAGCCAAAGATATTTGCGATGGTATGAATGTAGAGGCCGTTCTACAACAACAGAAAAGGCTGAGGTCCACAAAGCAGCACTTTTCATACAAATCATTTGATGAGCCTTTGAGTGATGCCCTGAAGAAGCTGGAGGTGACATTTTTCAATGTTGTTGTTGATGCTGCACCCTCGGCCCTTCAGGAAAGATTTTCCACATTGGAAAATGTGGGAGAGAAGTTTGGAGTGCTGTCAACCTTCCAAAGTCTCTCAAATGAGGAGCTGACAGAACAATGTGAGGCCTTTAGTATGACACTGCACTATAAAGAACACTCAGACTTGGATGGCAGAGATCTTGCACAGGAACTGAAGAACTTGCCTGACTTGCCATCGAAGACCATGACCCTGTTTGAGCTGCTGATATTTATACACGAAAGGGAGCTCTCAGAAATGTATCCAAATTTATGAACTGCTCTCAGAATTTGTCTTACTCTTCCAGTGACCGTAACTGAAGCAGAGAGGAGCTTTTCAAAGCTGAAGCTCATCAAATCCTACCTGACGTCCACCATGTGACAGGAACACCTTAGTGGCCTTGCTGTCATCAGTATTAACCATGCAATTGCTGGGCAGATTTCTTATGATGATGATGACTTTGCATCAAGGAAGGCAAGAAAGGTCAGGGTTTAGATGGTTTGTGTGTTTCCTGTTTGAAGTGCAGTAGTGTAATAATCATCTTCTTTATAAGTGTGTTATTATAGTTGTGTATTTGTGTGATATAGGATTTGTGCAATTTAGTTTTATTTGTGTATTTTTTGTTAGCAATAGGGTAATAGTGTAATAATTAAATTATCTTTTTCATTTATATTTATATACTATTTGTTTCTATGACTTCTTTTTTATATTTATGAGTCTTATTTTCGTATATATTTTTAATATTTATATAGTTTTAAATGTTTATTATTTATTTGTGTTGTTCCAAATGACTGAATAAAAATGACAGTTAGCCCAGGGAGTCATACAAGCTAGAACCGCCACTGCTTGGGAGTCTGGCTAGATGGTACACTGTCCTTCTCTCAGCACATATCAAAGCTGCAGGCTAAAGTTAAATCTAGACTTGGTTTCCTCTATTGTAATCACTCCTCTTTCACCCCAGCTGCTAAACCTGATTCAGATGACCATCCTACCCATGATGTCACGCCCTGACCGTAGATTGCTTTGTATGTTTCTATTTTTATGTATTCTATGTTATTCTATGTTGTATGTCTAGGTGTTGTGTTTCTGTGTTTTTAGGCCTGGTATGGTTCCCAATCAGAGGCAGCTGGTTATCGTTGTCTCTGATTGAGAACCATACTTAGGCAGCCTGTTTTCCCACTATGGGTTGTGGGTAGTTGTTTTCTGTCTTTGTGTGTCTGCACCAGACAGAACAGTTTCGTTTGTTCCCGCTTTGTTTTTTTGTTCTAGTGTTCAGTTTCTTTATTAAATTTACCATGAACACGTACCACGCTGCACCTTGGTCCTCTTCACCTTCTTCCACCTACGAATATCGTTGCATGATAGATTACGGATATGTCATTTATAGATCGTCAGGTGAAAGTGCTCTCGAGTGGCTAGATGTTCTGTACCATTCTGCCATCAGATTTGCCACCAATGCTCCTTATAGGACACATCACTGAACTCCATACTCCTCTGTAAACTGGTCATCTCTGTATACCCGTCGCAAGACCCACTGGTTCATGCTTATTTATAAAACTCTCCTAGGCCTCACTCCCCCCTATCTGAGATATCTACTACAGCCCTCATCCTCCACATACAACACCCGTTCTGCCAGTCACACTCTGTTAAAGGTCCCCAAAGCACACACATCCCTGGGTCGCTGCATTTTTCAGTTCACTGCAGCTAGCGACTGGAACGAACTGCAACAAACACTCAAACTGGACAGTTTTATCTCAATCTCTTCATTCAAAGACTCAATTATGGACACTCTGACTGACAGCTGTGGCTGCTTTGTGTGATGTATTGTTGTCTCTACCTTCTTGCCCTTTGTGCTGTTGTCTGTGCCCAATAATGTTTGTACCATGTTTTGTGCTGCTACCATGTTGTTGTTATGTTGTGTTGCTACCATGTTGTTGTTATGTTGTGTTGCTACCATGCTGTGTTGTCATGTGTTGCTGCCTTGCTATGTTGTCTTAGGTCTCTCTTTATGTAGTGTTGTGTTGTGGCTCTTGTTGTGGTTGGTGTGTGTTTTGTCCTATATTTATATATTTTTATTTTTAATCCCAGCCCCCCCCCTACCCGCGGGGAGGCCTTTTGCCTTTGGTAGGCCGTCATTGTAAAAAAAAACTGACTTGCCTAGTTAAATAAAATAATCATGAATAGCAAAATAGAAATCCTATTGTTCTATAGGCCTATGTAATTATAGGAAACAAGACCAAATCCATTGACAATGTAGAGTTATAATAAGAATCAACTCCAAATCAAAGTTTTTGTCACGTTCGCCTAATACAACAGTGAAATGCTTACTTACAGGCTCCAACCAACAGTGCAAAAAAGGTATTAGGTGAACAATAGGTAAGTAAAGAAATAAAAACAACAGTAAAAAGACAGTGAGAAACAGCAGTAGCGAGGCTATATACAGTAGCGAGGCTATATACAGTAGCGAGGCTATATACAGTAGCGAGGCTATAACAATAGCGAGGCTATATACAGTAGCGAGGCTATATACAGTAGTGAGGCTATAACAATAGCGAGGCTATATACAGTAGCGAGGCTATATACAGTAGCGAGGCTATATACAGTAGCGAGGCTATATACAGTAGCGAGGCTATAACAATAGCGAGGCTATATACAGGCACCGGTTAGTCGGGTTGATTGAGGTAGTATGTACATGTAGATATGGTTAAAGTGACTATGCATATATGATAAACAGAGTAGCAGCAGCGTAAAAGAGGGGTTGGAGGGGGGGGCACACAATGCAAATAGTCTGGGTAACCATTTAAATACCAGTTCAGGAGTCTTATGGCTTGGGGGTAAAAACTGTTGAAGCCTTTTTGTCCTAGACTTTGGCACTCTGGTACCGCTTGCCATGCGGTAGTAGAGAGAACAGTCTGTGACTGGGGTGGCTGGGGTCTTTGACAATTTTTAGGGCCTTCCTCTGACACCGCCTGGTGTAGAGGTCCTGGATGGCAGGCAGCTTAACCCCAGTGATGTACTGGGCCATACGCACTACCCTCTGTAGTGCCTTGCGGTCAGAGGCCGAGCAGTTGCCATACCAGGCAGTGATGCAACCATGCTCTTGATGTTGCAGCTGTTGAACCTTTTGAGGATCTGAGGACCCATGCCAAATCTTTTTAGTTTCCTGAGGGGGAATAGGCTTTGTCATGCCCTCTTTATGACTGTCTTGGTGTGTTTGGACCATTCTAGTTTGTTGGTGATGTGGACACCAAGGAACTTGAAGCTCTCAACCTGCTCGTGCCTGGCCATGCAGTCGTGGGTGAACAGGGAGTACTGGAGGGGACTGAGGGGGGGGGGGGCTCCAGTGTTGAGGATCAGCGTGGCAGATATGTTGCTACCTACCCTTACCACCTGGGGGCGGCCCGTCAGGAAGTCCAGGATCCAGTTGCAGAGGGAAGTGTTTAGTCCCAGGATCCTTAGCTTAGTGATGAGCTTTGAGGGTACTATGGTGTTGAACGCTGAGTACCAGTACCTAAGGATTCATTGCTAATAATTATATGACCATTAGTATGTTGCAATAAGTATGTATATAGTCCTGCTACCAACCAGTCACTTTTCAGCCCTGTTAACGCATACACGGAGTGTACAAAACATTAGGAACACCTTCCTAATATTGAGTTGCACCCCCTTTTGCCCTCAGAACAGCCTCAATTCGTCAGGGCATGGACTCTACAAGGTGTGGAAAAAGTACCCAATAGTCATACTTGAGTAAAAGTAAAGATAACTTAATAGAACATTTCTCAAGTAAAAGTGAAAGTCACCCAGTAAAATACTTTTGTTTTAAATATACTTAAGTATCAAAAGTTAAAATAAAGTATAAATAATTTCAAATTCCTTTTAAGCAAAAAAAATAATAATAAAAAATAATAATTATATATATATATATATAAATAATCAGTATATTTACAGATAGCCAGTGGCATGTTCCAACACTCACATAATTTACACATTAATAATTTGTGTTTAGTGAGTATAAGTTTCTATCTGCATTTCTTCAAATAGAACCAGATAGAAACTTCTAGTCCCAAGCGGTAGATGTCCTCATGCATCTCAGCCATTGTAAGAGCTTTCTGCGAGTGACATAATAAACCACTTGACTTTTGTTTGCTTCAGGTAAACATTGTCATGTCATGCTGACTCTGACCAGCTACTGGCATCCACACAAGACAAGAAATCAGAAAAGGACAGATATTGAGAGGAGATAGTGTTTGTGTGAAGCTGCCAGGCTATTTGAACTGGCTTTTCAGTACAGTTGGTCAGTTGGTTCATAGAACTAGAATGTGATTGAATTTCTATGATTCAGCCTCTAACATCAATGCTTATGCAATTCAATATGTCATATGTCTGGACTGGATTTTAACTATGCTTTGTAGTATGGAAGACATAGGTCATGAATGTGCTTCAGTGTTAAATCATACAAATAAACTGATAGCCCAAATAAAACATACAAATTGTAAAAGAAGGCAAATAGTGGTTTTCAAAGGTTTTTATTTTGATATTAAAATCAACAATAGAATTGGACAATAGAATCATGGTTACAAGCAAAATTGGGTTGTGGCTAGATTGGAGTACAGCTACGGACCAAAAGTTGCATGTTCGAGTCGCATCGGGGTCAGCTGTAGCATTTTTGCTAACCTTTCCCCTTTTCCTAACCTTAACCTGCTACATTAATTCTCCTAACCTGCTACGTAAAGTCACTTCAGTCCATAGCTGTACTCCACCTAGCCACAACTGTGGTACCAACTCCTGGCTGATACAATTCTGTGAGAAAAAGTATGATAAAAAAAAAAAACTAAACTAAAATGAAGGAGAGGCACAATTACACAAGCAGACACATTTTTCCAATCAATCATAACTGAACCCAACCTACATCACATCTGTACATTTACAAGGATCATTATCTGTTCTCCAACTAATTGTGCCTCCAAAAAAAATGGAAAGAAAAATAAAGAGAAAGAGATCGAACGACAAAAGTATAAACCCAGCACAACATTTAAACAACATAAATAGAACTGTCAAGATATTATTGAATTTGAACAGGCATACATGTGAACTACAAATATAGACATTTCTAATAGGATCAAGTCACTGTTAGTTTCAGCAGGATACAGATTTGTTTATGAGTATCACCCAAGAGATTTATTACAGAGCACTTAGCAATGAAATACAGCCTTCCTACTGTGACAAATATTTTTCACTTGGGGAGTACACACACAGTACTAACTACTTAAAGTTCCCATGCTACATTATCTATTGAAATACCATACAACATCAGAAGCATTACATCAAGGGCATGAATTGTGTAGTTTTAAGAATGGGTGAGATATCTTTAAAAAAAAATTGTCCTCATTGGGAGTTGTATGGATTTCCCCCAAAAAATAATTTGGCAAGTTTGGAAGGAAAATGTAAATCATTGCAGTGTGAATATGATGTGTTTATGGTGCTTTGAAAGAGGGTTATATCTGTTTTCTCAATGTCATTGGTAATCATTGAATTGGTCTGCATGTGTACTATGCAGGAACACATATTCCAACACTTCAGTGAAGGGATGAGAGATCTCTGCCCAGCAGCCCTAGTGACCCTTACCGATCTCTATGCCTTTTCCTGAAGCAAAAAAATAATACTAATAATCCTATCAAAGCTACCAGCCAATCCACTTCAATTACATTTTTAAAAACACGGTCGTCAACCACCATTACTGAGGACAAGGCCTTACTGACACCGACACTGCAGTGGCTACAGCAGGTCTTAAAAGAGAAGTCAGTCACTGTCCAAAGTTCACTGGGAACTGGTCAAGAGTGGCAACACCCCTCAGGCAGCGTTCCAACACAGCAACAGGGCCCGAGTGGCAGCTCTTGAGGAAGTTCAAGTACGTCTTTGAGATTCAGCACCATGGCTGGCGAATGGTGCCTCCGATCAGCTGTTTGCATTGTTTTGTTTTAAACTCACTCTCCAATTAGTGCCCCCTTCAATCTTAACTGTGTGGTGGCACTTTGGAGCAAACTGGCGAAATCAAGGAACCTGGATTTGTGCAGCAGCCACCACGTCACCATCACCATTGCTTTAAGCGCTATACAGGCTTTGCCACGTTTAAAACGCCGCCTGCTCCTGCGTAATTACTAGAGACATCCAAGCTTTGTTTCCTGGAACTCCATGGTTAACAGATCTATGTTGAACAATGCAAACCTCAACATGTGTCATTAAGAGTTACTGTTTCAAACCTTGTTTGTTCATTGAAGAAAGGCTGCTAAAGGCCATCTGCTTGTACATGTGACACTGCTCCGGGTAAAATGAAACTCAGCCGTTTGTGGAACAGTAGAAAATGAGGACCAAAGAGGCACAATTATCTTGATCATTTTTGAGGGGACACAATAGGTTGGTAAATTGACAGTTTTTGCAAAGCAGATCTACCGGTTCTATAGAAAACTCAACTAAATCAATCACCATTGGTGAATGCTCTGGGTCTGATAAATGTAATTCAGCAAGCAGTAATTCGCTGCGGTATCATGAATATCTAAAATAATTTCTATAGGTAAACTAGAGGAAATATTTCAAATGAAATATAAAATGAATGGTATGGCAAGTAGGTAAGGTCTAAGTAGAAAAGGCAAAAAAAGATTTTAAAAATTCAAACGTGTGCAACAATTGACTGATTTTGAGCACAAATACAAAATAAATAAAAAAAGGTTTACAGAAATAAGGACAACCATACAAACAAGTTCAAATTCCTCTGAATCATGATTGCAGCACACTTTGGATAGTCTCTCTCACCCAATGTTACACTGGACATCTGGAGTATGAACATATCCTTATATTGAATTGAATCCTTTGAAGGAAGACTACATTCCACTGATGAGAAAACTGTCTGAGGCAAAGCAGCATCAATTTTCATCTGTACATGAGATCCCTGTTAAAACACCAGACAGAGTAAAATGTCAGAATTCTTGGCATAGTGGGCAGAAAGATAGTAAATCTTGTATTTGTACAAAACATCAAGACTTTGAAGGGAGTAGATCACGTTTGGATTCAATTTTTATTTTTTTAAGGCACCTGGTTTAGCAGGCATTGTATTAAAATTAATGTTTGACATTTTGTAAAACCAAGTGAGTTGTGGGTATGCTTTTGTTTGTACGATTTTGTTTTCATAAAAACAGTGGGTAAGCAATGGAAAATAGTTTGATCTGAATATGTTCAACATCCAAAACCAAATTTCTCTATGCTTGTTAAGTTCAAATGCCACGTGGACATAGTCCTTGACACCTACAAAATCCTTGAACTAAGGGTGAAGATGCACCCATTACTCAGTACATTTTGAACCAGTAACAAACCTATCAGATGAGTGAGATTTTCATGCACAAATGGTCATTCCCTACGCATATTCTCTGCATTTAATTATCCAACAATATAATACATAAACGGTTATAGTGCACTGAGCATATAACCTTTGAGTATGAGCAGTTCCACAAGCAATATAGGGTGTTGAGCAAGTTATAATACGAAAAGAATGCGTTTGAAATGCTTCTGCAATGCTTAAAACCGGCAATCAGCAGTTGAAACAATAGCAAATCGTCCTCCTCACCACTGTTTTGGGAAAAAAACTGGGGGATGGGGATGTAATAATGGTAACACTAGCGCTACGCGATTAGTGATTTTTTGAGGTCAGTTCAGTTTGATTATTAACAAATAACGTCTTTTTTTATTTCATTTTTTTTTATTTTTTTTTTACATCAAATGCATTATGAAATAATGACAATATTTTAGAGCTTTTTAATGGAAATTCCAAAGCCAAAAATTGTGAACATTCAATTGCTAAAAAAAAATGAAAATATTCCATTGTCTCCATCAAGTCCACATTAGGTATCAAAAGAAAATGACTTTGAAATCAAAAATATCAGATGTGCATATGACTTAGTTTTTATTTGAGGACTTCATTATTTTTCATTGTTTAAAGTCCTATTCTCTGCTCAGGCAGTAGCAGCCAGACAACATTCCCTGTGCTTCCCATACTGTACTGTCTAGTCATCCTTTTTTAGCTAGGCTAGCCTAGCGTGCTGCCGAGCTGTCTGATGAAATAATTGTACTTGTTTTTCAAATTAGATAAGGCATACTTTCACAAACTGTCTCCATCTCTCTCGTAGTCGTGTTGTGTACATTCCTCTCTCATGTGACCGGTGTGTATCTAACATAACAGGTGTAAATTTTATATCTCTCGGTCCAAGACGGAAAAAACAGGCGTAATGGATTATGGTCATTGTAGTTAATTACCACGTTCTTGTGGTGAACTAGGTTGAAAGTTTGCTTAATTAAAACTACAACTCCCTTCAGCCAAGTGTCCCACATAGTTCCTGACATGATTTCTCTCGTGAATGATTTATCTCAAGAAAAACAACGAGTTGGGCCACCCCCCAAACAAAACAAACTAAATGGAATTCAAGTAATTGAACTGATGGTCAATTAGTTGTTTAATAACAAAAAAATACAAACACGTAGGTTAATCGCTAAGCACCAGTAGGCACTCTCAAATTCAAAGAGCTATGGATGCAAGGACTGACCATGCATTATATAAAAACAATGGTTAAAACTGTTTTTAGGCTATACAGTGTTCATTTACATTTACTTTGTTTACAAACATTGGAGTAAAAAAAAAAAAGCTTATATTTTGGTTTCCGATGGGTTACGACAGTTGAACTTACTTCATGAGGCATTTTTACAAGCTATATTCTTTAAGAAACAATGGATACGTATCATTAATTTATAAAGGTAGCAACTGCTGAGTGCCCGCCCCTTTAAGCATTGAAGCAATTATATACGCAATATACAGCCCATGAAATATCAACTATACAGGTGTTCATACTTTAAGTTTTCAATTTCTATAGATACTATGGGTGTATGGGAAAAGGTGTATATATATATATATATATAAATAAATGGCAGAATGCAGGTCCTTTGAATGACAGTTTAAAGCAAAAAAACAAAGCATTCAACTGGTTAGCTAAGATGGAAAGGAACATACTCATCTAGCAATTATTAGACAGGTCTTTCTCCGTTACACACACGTGTGGCTCCTCCATTGTCAGAGGAAATAGCTCCACTCATTCCCCACCTGCCTATCACCACTAGGAACACCTCCATAGGATTATGGAGACAGGATAAGAGTCTGACTTTATACAATGAAAATGCTCTGCTCAGACACGAGACAGCTGAAAACTAAAGCAACACGCTGTCTTACTAAAAAACAAGTAAGACATGCATAGTGCACAATTTAAGAACATTGTCATCACATACACTACAAACAACTACATACAAAGCAAGCCAAAAACATATCAGGAATTGAAAGAAAAGAGGACAAACACGCTTGCCGCCTCCTCTCTAGTCTACTGTAGCCATTTGGGAGAATTGGAATAAATTGAGATCGGTCTCTTTCTCATTGTGATCCAGCGGTTTGTTAATGCTACCATTAGACATCTATCCACAAGGTCTAAGACTATAGCATAAGGTTAACTCAAATGTGATCAAAGCGTTAATCATTTGTTAAAAAGTATAAAAAGGTCTGTTAAGCATAGGCATATGTAATGTATAATGAACTATCGTCTTTTTAATACAATATAATCCATTAATAACCAACCCATACATGAGCAGCAGCACAGTAAAACAGAAGTTGGATCAAAACTAGAAATATAATTTATTTCCCTTTTGAATAATACAAAAAAAAAAAGTTTGTACGTTTAAATTTCTTAGAGTATAAAGAAAAACTAATCTAGGTAAAATATTTATACTTACAAATCCATTGGCCTTTGTCTATTCTTATCCCGTAGAGAGCATCGCACCATTTTGTTTTACATTGAATCTCCATTAAAACGCACACATAGTTATTGAACTGCAGAAATAAAAATCGCAACGTTAATTGGAATACATAAATATATTTTCCTTTGATTTACTATTCTATTACATATATTTCTATTAGAAGAATGGTAGTTACCCTGATTCGCTGCAGAAGAGACCATAATGGATTCAATTATCAGACGAGACTAGCACATAATTACACAATCTATTATCTGTTTATATGTTTGATGTCAATAGAGCAGAAGGAATAGTTACTGGCTTTGAATGTCAACCACTTCCTTGACTGTTAAAATGCCACAGAGTCTCCTGGTTAGAATGTAAAGTTGCACAGCTTGCGCCCATCATGTTAAATGTGAAAACCTGCGTGGACACACACACCCGATGCTGGAATCAGCCTCACAACACTATGTTCCACTAGCTTCTTACACAACATTAATTCCCCTAGCTCAACCTCACTTGCCATCAGTGATCCCAATGGAGAGGCCATCGTTGATTTGAGCATATCACCAGGTTGAAGGTCTTGATTGTAGACAGTACAATATTGGCCAAGATCGGTTGCCACAGCAAACCACTTTGCAATTGAACCCACTATTGGCCATCTTAATTAAGTGAATGGATGGGTGTTTGAGAAGGCAAAAAGTATCCCGGATTAAATCTCCACTGCAAATTACTTGCCATACAGTACAGTGATATAGTTTTCCTTCTGAGGTACTCACAAAAGGATGTGGGCTGTTGTGAGTACCTCAGTCTCCCCCTCCCCATTAAGTACAAGTTACAAGTACAAATTACTTTTAAAATGATAACAATATAACTCTCTGGCAAATGCCCAGAAGAAGTGTGTCTACACTGTACATCAACCTGAAGAAAAACCCAAAGCAGAATTTGTTTTTCCATAGGAAATCTCTACTGAAGGCAAATGAATTCATGACGTTAGAGTCATTCAGAACATAGGGGCATTGTAATCAAAGGTTGATTGCCCTCTTAAGACCTCCCCAACACACTGTCCTGGTCAGGTTACAGAAGTCAAGTACTCACTGCAGCATTCAAACAAGGTCGGTTTAGCAGCAAATGGAAGGAAAAATGCTTTTCTTCATACTTGTTTTTTGTCGTTGTTTTTTTTGTTGAACAAAAGTGCTTTCTTTTTCATACATGTAATATAGAATATACTATACAAATATAATATTTTAGAAGATAAATCCATTTACAAAATGAAACACTACAAAAACAAACCATGGACGGTATATAGAGAATATTTACCACACTAACAAAGTAAGTAGAATAAGATATCTTATCAAACATATCATTCTAGTTTCAGAGAGTGTATTTTTTCCTTTTTTAATTCAACCAAAAATAGTTGGAGTATGGCATGCAGTGCGGAAACCTGCTTTGCAGAACAATAACATTGTTTCTCTACAGCAAACAAAAGGCATGTTCAGATATCTTCAGTACTGAAATAAGAAAATGTTCACTACATTTTCAATTAAAACATGCCCTTTCTCAGAATAAGGACAGTGTTACGTTCCCGCAGAGAGGGTTTTTCAGCTGTGCCGGTTTGATTGAATTCAGCCTTAAGTCTCCTTGTTCTCTTGAAATTAGCAAACCTAGTCTTTCAAATTGACAACATTGACAAGTTACAGCAGCAAAGACAGACGCTAGACCTCTCTAAAAGCTGCTCACCTCATTTAGTCTGGGCTGAGATTGTAATACAGGTTAAGACTACAATTGCAAGAATACAATTGAGACTTATCATCCATTCGTTTTCTATCAATCTTCCCCGTGACTCAGCGCAACAGAGGAGCTTTGTGTCAAGAACTGAGGCGGAGGGCACAAAGAAACCAGAATGATATCCATGATATTCAATCGCTTACTTTCAGAACAACCCCTAAAAAACTAGAGCCTCTTCACAAAGATCACAAAAAACAGGAGGAACCCCTCCCAGAGTCACCATCCAGAAACCCTAACCTATCTCATGCAGTCTCCATCCAGAACCCCCACCCTATCTCATGCAGAGTCTCCATCCAGAAACCATACCCTATCTCATGCAGAGTCTCCATCCAGAAACCCCACCCTATCTCATGCAGAGTCTCCATCCAGAAACCCCACCCTATCTCATGCAGTCTCCATCCAGAAACCCCACCCTATCTCATGCAGAGTCTCCATCCAGAAACCCTACCCTATCTCATGCAGAGTCTCCATCCAGAAACCCCACCCTATCTCATGCAGAGTCACCATCCAGAAATGTATTTCTCTGAACATCTCTCAAATGACATACATGCGCACCAACAGAAAAAGGCAAATAGTACAAAAATGTTTTTGTTTTTTCATTCAATTTTTTTCTTCTCCAAAGTTTCTCTGAATGTGAGGATAGGCCTTAGAAATGTGTCATGCTTACTAACGTATCAATTTGAAAAAGTGGCAATTCACAATAGATAGACATATGTGTATGCATGAATGGACATTATTATAAATACGCAACACTTAATATGACATATGTGTATTCGTCTCACCTACATAAATTATAGAAGTGATATACCTTTTGGTTATTTGTGACGTTTTGACAAACAGTCAAAATAAACATTTTATGTTCTCCCTCTCTTTTCTACTTTGTGCCAAAGCACAATAGAAGTGGAAGTATTATATGTAACTTCTGGAATCTATCAAATGTTTTTAAAGCAACTAATCTACTTGAGAAGCCAACTGACAGGAGCCGTTTAGAAAAAGTTAATGAATGCTTCTTTCAGTACGTAATTGGACCCAAGCCAATTTCACAGTTCAATGAAAATCCCTGACCCTACCACATTTCCTACATTCAATACGGTGTCAGGTAAGCTGTGCAAAACCTTACTTTATCTGGCTAGTCGCCGTTTTCGTTGCATGTGTCTTTGGTACAAAAAGCAATCAAAATATAGTGTGCAAATATTTTTTTTAAATTCTATACGAATATCCTTTTTTAACCCTCCCATTCTCTGCCCCAAAGTCCAAGTACCGATAACCAAAGTACATTTTTGTCAGAGCCATCTTATAATACAATGCACAGACTCTGTGGCATATATCTACATGGTCCATGTTCATATGTACATTCAGAATAGCTTGAAAGAGCAGAAATACATAACAAACCTCTTTACCTTTCCTGCACCATGTTCTGCTCTCCCTCAGTGTAAAATGGTCCACTATCCTTCAACCACTTGTGTAATCATCTCACTTTAAATACAAGGCACAATGAACAGTACTGTTATTAAATACAAATATGAACACACCAAACTAAGGAACTTCAAACTATTAGCCCTCTCATCCCTACTTTGCAAGAAGCCAATGGTGCTTTCATTTGAAGACGCTTCAACCAAAGGGTATATAGATCGAGGAAATGGTTGTTATAATCACGTCATCTAGCTTATAGTCAGATGACTAAGAATTTTTCCCATGCAACGGATGGGAATATAGTGGCCTTCTGCTCAAGTATATTTGAAATATCTTCTCAACTGCAAAAACACAGGATAATGGAATTGAAAAAAAATCAGGCCAAATCGCAAAACAACATTTCACTGCATTCCTGTGTATCCCCCCCTAACTTCTACTAATTTTTAGCGCATTCTGTCAAAGTAGACTTTCTTAATGTTAGTAGTAATTCAGGTGCTTGTGTGTTTTTGTTGCCTTATAATGTGGTTGGCAGGTTGAGAGTATTGGGTAACATCATCTCCCCCTATGTGAATGCCACGGTGCTAGAATGGGAAAGCAGACAACGGGTATGAAGCGTTCCCTATACCTCCACAACAGTAGACACTATGGAATACCCAGTGGCTGTTTTAAGTTGTTTGTTTTTTTCATCTGAGAAGCACAGTTCAGTAAAGGTGACAAGGACATGGGATTGACAAGTTACTATTTACGTTTCAATAGCAAATATCTCGTGCCATCCCGTCGTCTCGCTCTAATTATAACGGCATCCTGTGTTGCCTTTCCCACCCAGGTACGCAGGCATGAAACAGGTCGTTTGAACGCTACAGGAAATGGCTACAGCTAGAACTGATAATCATATTTTTTTCTTCCAATATAAACATTTCGGGAGGTATTTTTCATATATTGGCTTTGAATTCGCAAACACTGCGGCCCTAAAGACACTAGCCACGTGCACTAGCCATGTGTACAAATGGCGAGTAACAGACTACTAGTGCAGAGATAGATACTAAGTTTCATTTCAGCGCATGCTCACAGTGTGAAGACACACATACATTTGGAGCGTGGTATGTATGTCTTCCCACAGGGCATGGTGATGCGATTCCTGGATGGAATGGTCATGCAGAGGGTGAGCCGTTACAGTGTGGGACAAGAATGGCGCGGATGGCTTAGAGTATGCCATCACCAGACCTCTACATGGTCCGTCTACACTCTAGACGTGGGTACACGCAGCCCGACCAGTCCTCCAGTGGGATCCCCCTTGCCAGTGTTCTCTAGGATCTGGTTAACAAAGTCAGACGTCTGCCCGGCAACTGGTGACTTCACTGTAGAAAAAAATAAAAGGACATGTTTTTTTAAACAACAGCCATTGTTTAAACTGTGTTTGGGCTCAAAACTATATTTCTGTTGCTACTTACGAAAAATACATCATCATCTTACCAAGGGTCTCTTGGATGAGTTTGTCCAGAGTTTCAGCCATGCTAGTTCCCTTGTCGTCGCAGATATCCTGCACTCTGTTCACTATTTCTTCCTTTATGGTGTTGATGACAAACAGAAGCCGATCTGGAACAAACAATAAAACAAGGGCAATGTAAATGTTATTTTTTTTAGAGAGAAAGAGATTGGCAATAAAGCTATTTACAAACACAAAACATAAACTTCCTTCCCTAAATCACACATTATACAGAAGGACAATTGACAGTCTACCAATTGCACAATGTAGTAAATGGAAATCAAGAGGGAAATCGACTATGGGAAAAGTATATTATTCAACATAAGTGATCAACATACCGTATTCTGTGCCCAGACCCCACAGCTTGACTTTGTTGGCCTCATACTGAGCTTTCTTCTTCAGTCGACAGGCCCTGAACAGAGAGACAAACAGCTTGTGTAAAGGTATACATATAACAAGAACACCCCTTATGTAGTGACATTAGTAGTAGTAGTGACATTAGTAGTAATAGTAGCAGTGACATTAGTAGTAGTAGTGACATTAGTAGTAATAGTATCAGTAGTAGTGACATTAGTAGTAATAGTAGCAGTAGTAGTATTAGTAGTAGTGATAGTACTAGCAGTGTTAGCATTAGCAGTGATAGTACTAGCAGTGTTAGCATTAGCAGTGATAGTACTAGCAGTGTTAGCATTAGCAGTGATAGTACTAGCAGTGTTAGCATTAGCAGTGATAGTACTAGCAGTGTTAGCATTAGCAGTGATAGTACTAGCAGTGATAGCATTAGCAGTGATAGCATTAGCAGTGATAGTACTAGCAGTGTTAGCATTAGCAGTGATAGTACTAGCAGCGATAGCACTAGTAGCAGCAGCAATAGTAGTACGAATAGTAGTGATAGCAATAGTAGTAGTGATAGCAGTACTAGTAGTGATAGCAGTACTAATAGTAGTAGTGATAGCAGTACTAATAGTAGTAGTGATAGCAGTACTAATAGTAGTAGTGATAGCAGTACTAATAGTAGTAGTGATAGCAGTACTAATAGTAGTAGTAATAGCAGTACTAATAGTAGTAGTAGTGATAGCAGTACTAATAGTAGTAGTAGTGATAGCAGTACTAATAGTAGTAGTAGTGATAGCAGTACTAATAGTAGTAGTAGTGATAGCAGTACTAATAGTAGTAGTTATAGCAGTACTAGTAGTAGTAGTAGTTATAGCAGTACTAGTAGTAGTAGTGATAGCAGTACTAGTAGTAGTAGTAGTAGTAGTGATAGCAGTACTAGTAGTAGTAGTGATAGCAGTACTAGTAGTAGTAGTGATAGCAGTACTAGTAGTAGTAGTGATAGCAGTACTAGTAGTAGTAGTGATAGTAGTACTAGTAGTAGTACTAGTAGTAGTGATAGTAGTACTAGTAGTAGTACTAGTAGTAGTAGTGACAGTACTAGTAGTAGTAGTGATAGTAGTAGTAGTAGTAGCAGTGATAATAGTAGTAGTAGTAGCAGCGTGTATCAAAGTTAACTGTAACAAAGCAGAAAGAGAAGGTTCTGGAGAACAAGAGTTGAACAGGGTTTCAAGGTGAGTATCCAGTACCTGGATGCCAGTTTGTTCTTCTCCTTGCGGGAGCGTGGGCGGGCTGTGAGGGGCAGCTCGCTGACCGGGGTCAGATCACTGATCACTTTGTTGAGCTTACGCAGCTCGTTCCCGATCTGCAGCAGCTTGCGAGGGTTAGGGGTCAAGTCCTCCACATCTGTCCGCCGAGACTTCTTCAGAGTGTACTTCCCTGTTCACACAGCCAATCACCGAGCCAGTTAACCACTGAGACATGTCCCTTAGTCAGCAGGGACAGTCAGACACATTTGTATCTCAAATGTATTCATTAAAAAACCCAAAATGTACACTATAAATAATGGAACAACAATGTTACATTTGTAACCTACATACATTATCAGGGTAGAATGTACTGTATGATGTGATCTACTGTAATCGATGAACTATGAAGAGTGTGGCTTCCATCGAGTGCATGTGTAAATGCGGGAATTCATACTTCTTCACATGATTGTAGAGCAATATATATTTTGTGGTGTGTGCTTGTGGTGTGTGCTTGTACATGTCACCACTTACCAGATGTGTGTGTTTATGATAAAGTGTGTCTCACCGTGG
Source organism: Oncorhynchus clarkii lewisi (assembly GCF_045791955.1). Lineage (NCBI taxonomy): Eukaryota > Metazoa > Chordata > Actinopteri > Salmoniformes > Salmonidae > Oncorhynchus > Oncorhynchus clarkii. Next base: position 10,533,790 of record NC_092156.1, on the reverse strand, counting down.
TGTGGGCCATTCCTCTGGTACATGTTGCTGGGCAGGGTCTCCCTGTCCCACTCAGAGGGCTTGAGCAAGCATTCCTGCTTGGAGGGGGTGAGCTGCTCGCTGTACTCCCAGAAGTAGCGGCGCTTGCCCCTCTTCCTGGAGATCCCTGCCGTCAGCCCCTTCACGTCCTCCACCGCGTCATTGTCACATCCTGATCACAACAGGAAGGGAGGGAGGGAGGGGGAGAGCGAGACACAATTGAGAGAAAGAAGGACCAGAGAGAAAATATTAGCAAGGGAGATAAGGGTGAGGGTAGAGAGATGAAGATGGAGAGAGATGAAGATGGAGAGAGATGAAGATGGAGAGAGATGAAGATGGAGAGAGCAAGGATGAGAAAATGGCAGAGGGTCAGTCGATCAGAGAGCCTTCCACGTATAAAACAGCTTAAATAAACCCTTGATTATACTGTTCCATCTCAGAGCACGGCCAGGGTCACACTAACACCCACCCAAAGCAGAAACATGACCCCATTCTCAAGATCCATTTATAATCCTGACTCACTGGACCACAATGGGCCAGGCCAGGGACTCCCAACAGGGAATAAGTTCACCAATCACATATTTCCTTTCCGTGGGACTCTGCAGCTACAAAGATATTCCCATCCAGAACTCTAAGGGATCATTACTATTACAGGGAGCTGACATTTGTAATAAACTGCCGGTCTGAAGAGCACCTGCAGCAACTCCAACCTCACATGGAAAAACAACATGGTTGCTATAAAGGTACATGCTTGGGCTCGGGGCCAATGTGAGTCTCAAAAAAGGTGAATGTCTACCTGATATATGGCTACCTGGCTCGGAGAAGGCGTCGCTCATGTCATCATCTTTATCCCCCTCATAATCATCGTCCTCCTCATCTTCCTCATCATCATTCTCAGAGAGCTCATGCTCGCTGCCAAAACCCTCATCATGATCTTCATCGAGATCTTCATCCAGCTCCACCCCCTCAGCATCCTCTTCGTCCTCCCCCACCTCCTCCTCTTCCTCCTCCTCCTCTTCAACCTCTTCCTCCTCCTCCTCCTCAGTGAGGGCTTTCCCGGCCAGCCTGGCTCGGGTTAGGAACAGGGAGTAGTTGTGCTCCTCCTCCTTCTTCTTGTCAGAGACTGGGTCAGTCCCACTGGCAGTCACCAGGGTCTCGCTGGCCCCAGCCCCAGCTACAGGGTAGTGGAGCATAGGGGGCACAGCGCCAGACGTGCCCACTGAGGCGGGTGGCATCTCCCGGCGAGGCAGCTCTACCGTCTTCTCATAGGCCAGGGTGCTGGCGGAGGCAGAGGCGGAGGCTGCAGTAGCAGGAGCAGCCACGGGAGCAGCACAGCCAGATGTGGTGGCCAGTTCTGGGGGCTTGCTGCTGTATGTGAAGTGGTTTTCAGCCTCAACCTGATGGGAGGCCATGGACATGTCGACTAGGGGCCGGTGGGGCATGCTGATGCGAACCTTTGCCTTGCGCACGTAGTCATTGCAGTGGTAGCCCAGGGTGGCCATCTTGCTGGTTCCCTGGGCCTTGGACATTGTCTCTGTGCTGGAGGGGACAGGCCAGGTGGCCTTCTGGGAACCCTTGGCAAAGTCGCCCAGGGGGTTCTTGACCAGGTTGGAGCAGGAAGAGGAGGGGCCCGGGCGGGCGGCTGTCTTCTTGCTCAGGGAGAGTGGGTGGAGGGAGGTGTGCTGCTTCTGGCCCCCTATCAGCAGATCAGGGTGGTAGAGTGTGTCACACACAGGGGGCTGCGAGTCCTCGCTGTTGAGCTGAGCCAAGGTGGGGGTCCGGGCAATCACCTCCTCGTCTTGGTAAGGGCTGGAGAAGTCATCCAGGCCTGCCTCCTTGGTGCCCCAGATGTCACAGCTGGTGAAACGGGTGTACTTGGTCAGGTCCTCCCAGTACGTATCCCACTGCTCAAAGTTCGAGCTGTAGGCCGGGTCGCTGTCCACCAGCTCCATGAGGTGCTCCCCACACTCCATCTCCTTGCAGTCCCCCACCGTGAAGTGATCAACTCTAGGACTTAGGCAAGCAGTCATTTCTCTGTCCTGGGGAGGAAAAGAAAGTACAGAGATGAAAATAGTGCATAGAATTTACATTATTTCATGTGATAAGTATGCAACCATCTTCAATCAACAATATTCTGTGTAAATAAAGTTTTTTATTTATTTTTTTAATTGTATTGACATTGCGTGTTGTGTTCTCTACTACACCACCTGTCCTGTCTCTCTGTGTGTATTTATTATGGATCCCCATTAGCTGTTGCCAAGGCAGCAGCTACTCTTCCTGGGGTCCAAACACATTAAGACACTTACATAACACATAAAAACAAAAGATAAACAGTACATCAGATAACATTACTACACCGCTACAATACAAAATGTATAATACCACCATACAACAATATTACAATGTACGTGTGCATGTGTGTGTGTAAGTATGTGGGTGTCTGTACCCGTGTGTGTGTGTGTGTGTGTGTGTGTCTCTTCATAGTCCCCGCTGTTCCATAAGGTGTATTTTTATCTGATTCTACTGTTTGCTTCAGTTACCTGATGTGGAATTCCATGTAGTCAAGTATTTTAAAAACATTTCACTACACCTGCAATAACTTTAGCTTAATATGTGTATGCAACAAATCAAATTTGATTTCTATGTAGTACTGTGCGCCTCCCATAGTATGTTCTGGAATTGGGGGATTGTGAAGAGAACTCTGGTGGTATGTCTTGTGCTAGCAGTTTAAACAGACAGCTCGGTGCATTCAGCTTGTCAACATTTCTTACAAAAACAAGTCAATCTCTACTCCACTTTGAGCCATGAGAGATTGACATGCATATTATTAATGTTAGCTCCCGGTGTACATTAAGGGCCAGCCGTGCTGCCCTGTTCTGAGCCAATTGTAATTTTCCTAAGTCCCTCTTTGTGGCACCTGACCACACGACTGAACAGTAGTCTAGGTGAGACAAAACTCAGGCCTGTAGGTCATGCCTTGTTGATAGTGTTGTAAAGAAGGCAGAGTAGCGCTTTATTATGGACAGACTTCTCTCTATTTTAGCCACTGTTGTATCAATGTGTTTTGACCATGACCGTTTACAATCCAGGGTTACTCCTAGCAGTTGAGTCACCTCAACTAGCTCAATTTCCACATTATTACAAGATTTTGTTGGGGTTTAGGGTTCAGTGAATGATTTGTTCCAAATACAATGCTTTTAAATTAAATATTTAGGACTAATATTTCTTGCCACCCATTCTGAAAATAACTACAACTCTTTGTTAGGTGTTGAAGTAATTTCAGTCGCTGTAGTAGCTGACGTGTATAGTGTTGAATCATCCGCATACATAGACACACTGGCTTTACTCAAAGCCAGAGGCATGTCATTAGTAAAGATTGAAAATAGTAAGGGGCCTTGACAGCTGCCCTGGGGAATTCCTACTTCAACCTGGATTATGTTTGAGGCTTCCATTAAAGAACATCCCTCTGTGTTCTGCTAGGTAACTCTTTATCCACAATATAGCAGTCATTTCTGTAAGTGCTGTGTCCTCCCCTATAAGGGTGCTAAAAGTCTGTTGTCAATTTGTTTACTGTATAATAGCATTGTATCTGGTCAAACACCATTTTTTCCAAAAGTTTACTAAGAGTTGGTAACAGACTCATTGGTCGGCTATTTGAGCCAGTAAAGGGGACAGAGGAATTCTTGGGTAGCGGAATGACTTTTGCTTCCCTCCAGGCACAAGGGCACACACTTTCTAGTAGGCTTAGATTGAAAATATGGCAAATAGGAGTGGCAATATCGTCCCCTATTATCCTCAGTAATTTTCAATCCAAGTTGTCAGACCCTGGTGGCTTGTCATTGTTGATAGACAACAATAATTTTTTCACCTCTTCCACACTCACTTTACGGAACTCAAAATGACAATGCTCGTCTCTAATAATTTTGTCATTTATACTTGGATGTGTAGGTTCGGCGTACGTTGCTGGCATGTCATGCCTAAATTTGCTAAACTTGCCAATGAAAAAGTAGTTGGCAATATCAGTGGGTTTTGTATGAATGAGCCATCTGATTCAATGAATGATGGAGCTGAGTTTGCCTTTTTGCCCAAAATGTAATTTAAGGTGTGCCAAAGCTTTTTACTATCATTCTTTCTATCATCTGTAAGCTGTGATCCTGCCCGGAGACTCCTCTGCACGGAGAACACTTACCAGTTCGTACATGAAGTCTGGGTCTGTGTTACTCGCCAACAGGTCCGTGCTGGTCAGCGCCTGATCAGCAAAAGTATAATTTTGAAAGAAATCCCCAAAGGGAAGATCCATTCCACTGATGCCGGGCTAAGGGGAAATAAACATTCCAAACTATTCAACCTGTTGCAATTCCTGTTGTCCTGTTATAATACTCTGAATAACATATTTAAATACCGCTTTTCCATTTCAGAGTGAACAGAGATAATTATACTGAACAAAAATAAAAATGCAACATGTAAAAGTGTTGGTCCCATGTTTCATGAGCTGAAATAAAACATCCCAAAAATGCTCCACATGCACAAAAAGCGTATTTCTGTGCACAAATTGGTTTACATCCCTGTTAGTGAGCATTTCTCATTTGCCAGGTTAATCCATCTACCTGACAAGTGTGGCATATCAACCATGTGCTGGGGACAATAAAAGGCCACGCTAAAACGTGCAGCTTGGTCACACAACACAATGCCACAGATGTATCAAGTTGAGGGAGAGTTTTTTTTAACCTTTATTTAACCAGGCAAGTCAGTTAAGAACAAATTCTTATTTTCAATGACGGCCTAGGAACAGTGGGTTAACTGCCTGTTCAGGGGCAGAACGACAGATTTGTACCTTGTCAGCTCGGGGGTTTGAACTTGCAACCTTCCGGTTACTAGTCCAACCCTGGGGCGGCAGGGTAGCCTAGTGTTAGTGCCATTGGCATGCTAACTGCAGGAATGTCCACCAGAGCTGTTGCCAGGGAATTGAATGTTACATTTCCCTACCATAAAGCCGCCTCCAACGTCATTTTAGAGAATTTGGCAGTATGTCAAACCGGCATCACAACCGCAGACTGTTGCCAGGGAACTGAATGTTAATTGAATGTTTACCACAATAGGCAGGACCTCTACATCTGGCTTCTTCACCTGAGGGATCATCTGAGGGGGGAGGGTGGGGTTGCTGAGGAGTATTCCTGTATGTAATAAAGCCCTTTTGTGGGGGCAAACTAATTCTGATTGGCTGGGCCTGGCTGCCAAGTGGGTGGGCATATGCCCTCCCATGGCTGCGACCCTGTCATGTGAAATCCATAGATTAGGGCCACATTTATTTATTTCAATTGACTGATTTCCTTATATGAACTGTAACTCAGTTAAATCTTTGAAATTGTTCCATGTTGCATTTATATTTTTGTTCAGTGTAGTTGTAGTTTAAAGAAGCTACCTGTTTTAAACTAAGGTCATGAGGCAATTACAATATAAGTTACATTCTGTAAGAATCAAATGGGTATATATATAAAATGAACTTAAAAGTACATTTTAATTAATTAATTATTTAAAATTTGAATTAATGGATGCACCAATTGCAGATTGCCCCTTTAACATTTAGTTAAGCATGGAGAGTAACAGTGAACAAACAACATTTGTGGGGTTGGGACAGCCTGGATAAAAAGGGGGATGTTCCCATGGACGTGGGAAATCGCCATAGGCTGTCTGTTCACTGACAGCTGTATCAAATACTTTTTCTAACTAACCGGCTCATTGTTCCCTCTGTGGCTATATCATCCACATTGTAATTGCAGGGCAACTAGACTGAGGTCTGTCAGTTTTAAGCTACAGACTGTCCATTAACTGTCCAGCAACCTAGTTGTTTTCGCTTCAGAAGTTGGTCAATTGCAAGACTATAGAGAGACAACTGGCTAAAGCTGGACCACGTCCAGAACCCTAACCTTTCCGTTACCTGAGGCATCGCCGAGCACCGATCTCTGTTTCTTATTGGGAATGTTTCCTCCACCTCGTGTCCCAGTCGTCTTCGGATGATGTCAACCGACAGTAGAAAAATCTATGAGTTAAGTAACAAAAAGAGTCTTCTTTATTGTGGAAAACTCTGTGAACTCATGGAAGTTTAGTTCTCGTCTGATGCCTGGCGTCTGGAGAGAGATGAGAACACAGGGGGGAATGGAAGGGTTCAATTAGTAAGATATTACATATGTTTGCACATTTTCCCACTTCCCCGCCTACACTCTTATACAACAAAAACACATAATACTGTCACTTAGCCTGCAAGCTGAGATTCTGTGCAGATCGTCAAACACGGCTTCTGAGAGCGACTGTCAAGACCGGCTGTTCATTTAAATCAGAACACATAGCCTACTTCTATCAACTCTAGTGTGATATATCTTAACTCATGACTGTGTTGGTTACACTCAGTGCAAGACTGGGGGGGGGGGGGCTTCCATGTTTGTAAAAGAGACAGTCGAAGCCGAGCAAAGTTGCAGACATTGTCCGATTGCAGCATTTCAGATCCAGAAAATACACTGGGAGCCCTCCCTGCAGACGGCAGATTACTTTGATGCGAGACAGAATGAGCATTGAATAAACACTGTGTCTAGGCTATTTAGCTACCATTCCAACGACTCTAGCTAGCTACCATTCCCCGCTGCCAACGAAGAGTCACAAAGAGAGGGAGCAGAGTCACTGGACCCCGTTTGCATAACAAATCATGAGAAATATGCTGGGAGGGAGGGCACTGTGCTGGCCAGCTGTGACACAGAGCAAAACAACCCAGCTCCTCTAGTGGTGGATGACATTTTCCCCCTGGTTTGCCAACTCAGTCAAATGAGCTTCTTATCACCCCCGTCTGCTTTTCACACAGCAGCTTTTGCCCGCAGAGGAAAAACACCACCTCCTCTTCTCTCTGCCTGCCACAGCATCACACAGAGACACACAGACACGGCAGCATAGCCTGCAAAGTAGAGCAGTAGCACTGGCTGAAACTAGTTACGCATACCTAGTCAGTATGTTACTGGTTACACATACCTAGTCAGTATGTTACTGGTTACGCATAGCTAGTCAGTATGTTACTGGTTACACATAGCTAGTCAGTATGTTACTGGTTACACATACCTAGTCAGTATGTTACTGGTTACGCATACCTAGTCAGTATGTTACTGGTTACACATACCTAGTCAGTATGCAAAGGAAAAGTAATTGTACTGCGAGTACAGTCCTGGTCCTGAAAATACACCACACCTGTTAGAGCCACTCAGATGAGGGCAATTGTGTTTTGGGAGGCACTGTGGGGAAGCCCTTGCTGCAATGTGCTGATGCCATGCGAAACTGCCTGCCAGCCTGGCTACTGCACTCTGCCATTTTAATATCCTTGTCCTCTCTACACAGAAACATCCCCCTGGACATTGAAAACACACTGCGTGATGCCTTACTGCAACAGTTTCTAAAATGCACGCTACAGAGTAGGCCTCTCTCTTACGCTTACGATTGACCACTCACTTCCTAGTCAGATTTCTCTGATGATAGGTTTCTGTTGACGGCAGAATATAGAGATGAAAGGAAGGCCGAAATAATTGCAGATTTCAGACATAAACAACTGTGCGCCCCACACCTGATATTGACAGCTCTGTAGTCAATCTAGATTAGGGCAGGCTACATGTTTTAGCCTTGTTGGCGCAAGATTTTGAAATAGGAGATCACGACTAAAGCATAATGGGCTCTTCAGTATGCTATGCAGACAGGTTAAGTTAGTTTACCATGGGCACTGACATATGGGTCACAATCAATTATTTATATATACACTAGATGACAGACAGGGAGCACTGTACTGAAGCCACCGCTGATCCATTTTACTACTCCCCCCCCCCACCGCTGATCCATTTTACTACTCCCCCCCCACCGCTGATCCATTTTACTACTCCCCCCCCCACCGTTGATCCATTTTACTACTCCCCCCCCCACCGCTGATCCATTTTACTACTCCCCCCCCCCCACCGCTGATCCATTTTACTACTCCCCCCCCCCCCCCCCCACCGCTGATCCATTTTACTACTCCCCCCCACCGCTGATCCATTTTACTACTCCCCCCCACCGCTGATCCATTTTACTACTCCCCCCCACCGCTGATCCATTTTACTACTCCCCCCCTCCCCCACCACTGATCCATTTTACTACTCCCCCCCCCCCCACCGCTGATCCATTTTACTACTCCCCCCCCACCGCTGATCCATTTTACTACTCCCCCCCTCCCCCACCACTGATCCATTTTACTACTCCCCCCCCCCCCCACCGCTGATCCATTTTACTACTCCCCCCCCTCCCCCACCGCTGATCCATTTTACTACTCCCCCCCCTCCCCCACCGCTGATCCATTTTACTACTCCCCCCCCCCACCCCACCGCTGATCCATTTTACTACTCCCCCACCGCTGATCCATTTTACTACTCCCCCCCCCCCCCCCCACCGCTGATCCATTTTACTACTCCCCCCCCCCCCCCCCCCCCACCGCTGATCCATTTTACTACTCCTCCCCCCACCGCTGATCCATTTTACTCCCCCCCCCACCGCTGATCCATTTTACTCCTCCCCCCCCACCGCTGATCCATTTTACTCCCCCCCACACCGCTGATCCATTTTACTACTCCCCCCCCACCGCTGATCCATTTTACTACTCCCCCCCTCCCCCACCGCTGATCCATTTTACTACTCCCCCCCCCCAACGCTGATCCATTTTACTACTCCCCCCCCCCACCGCTGATCCATTTTACTACTCCCCCCCCCACCGCTGATCCATTTTACTACTCCCCCCCCTCCCCACCCCACCGCTGATCCATTTTACTACTCCCCCCCCCACCCCACCGCTGATCCATTTTACTACTACTCCCCTCCCCCCCCCCCACTGCTGATCCATTTTACTACTACTTCCCCCCCCCCCCACCGCTGATCCATTTTACTACTACTCCCCCCCCCCCCCCCCACCGCTGATCCATTTTACTACCCCCCCCCCCCACTGCTGATCCAATTTACTCCTCCCCCCCCGATCCATTTTACTCTCCCCCCCCCAGCTGATCCATTTTACTACTCCCCCCCGCTGATCCATTTTACTACTCCTCCCCCCGCCCCGATCCATTTTACTCCCCCCCCCCACCGCTGATCCATTTTACTACTCCTCCCCCCACCACTGATCCATTTTACTCCCCCCCCCCCCACCGCTGATCCATTTTACTCCCCCCCCCCCCCCACCGCTGATCCATTTTACTCCCCCCCCCCCCACCGCTGATCCATTTTACTACTCCTCCCCCCACCACTGATCCATTTTACTCCCCCCCCCCCCCCACCGCTGATCCATTTTACTCCCCCCCCCCCACCGCTGATCCATTTTACTCCCCCCCCCCCCACCGCTGATCCATTTTAGTCCCCCCCCCCACCGCTGATCCATTTTACTACTCCCCCCCCACCGCTGATCCATTTTACTACTCCCCCCCCCCCCCCACCGCTGATCCATTTTACTACTCCTCCCCCCACCGCTGATCCATTTTACTCCCCCCCCCCCCCCCCACCGCTGATCCATTTTACTCCCCCCCCCCCCCCACCGCTGATCCATTTTACTACTCCCCCCCCCACCGCTGATCCATTTTACTACTCCCCCCCCCCACCGCTGATCCATTTTACTACTCCCCCCCCCCCCATCGCTGATCCATTTTACTATTCCTCCCCCCACCGCTGATCCATTTTACTCCCCCCCCCCCCACCGCTGATCCATTTTACTCCCCCCCCCCCCACCGCTGATCCATTTTACTACTCCCCCCCCCCCCCCCACCGCTGATCCATTTTACTACTCCCCCCCCCCCCCCCCCATCGCTGATCCATTTTACTATTCCTCCCCCCACCGCTGATCCATTTTACTCCCCCCCCCCCCCACCGCTGATCCATTTTACTCCCCCCCCCCCCCACCGCTGATCCATTTTACTCCCCCCCCCCCCACCGCTGATCCATTTTACTACTCCCCCCCCACCGCTGATCCATTTTACTACTCCCCCCCCACCGCTGATCCATTTTACTACTCCCCCCCACCGCTGATCCATTTTACTACTCTCCCCCCCACCGCTGATCCATTTTACTACTCCCCCCCCCCCCCACCGCTGATCCATTTTACTACTCCCCCCCCCCCCCCCCCACCGCTGATCCATTTTACTACTCCTCCCCCCACCGCTGATCCATTTTACTCCTCCCCCCCACCGCTGATCCATTTTACTCCTCCCCCCCACCGCTGATCCATTTTACTCCTCCCCCCCACCGCTGATCCATTTTACTACTCCCCCCCCGATCCATTTTACTCCCCCCCCCCCGCTGATCCATCTTACTCCCCCCCCCCGATCCATTTTACTCCCCCCCCCCCCCGCTGATCCATCTTACTACTCCTCCCCCCCCGCTGATCCATTTTACTACTCCCCCCCCCCACCGCTGATCCATTTTACTCCTCCCCCCCACCGCTGATCCATTTTACTCCTCCCCCCCACCGCTGATCCATTTTACTACTCCCCCCCCGATCCATTTTACTCCCCCCCCCCGATCCATTTTACTCCCCCCCCCCCCGCTGATCCATCTTACTCCCCCCCCCCCGATCCATTTTACTCCCCCCCCCCGCTGATCCATCTTACTACTCCTCCCCCCCCGCTGATCCATTTTACTACTCCTCCCCCCCCGCTGATCCATTTTACTCCCCCCCCCCCCCCCCCGCTGATCCATCTTACTACTCCTCCCCCCCCGCTGATCCATTTTACTACTCCCCCCCCCCCACCGCTGATCCATTTTACTACCCCCCCCCCACCGCTGATCCATTTTACTACTCCCCCCCCACCGCTGATCCATTTTACTACTCCCCCCCCCACCGCTGATCCATTTTACTACTCCTCCCCCCACCGCTGATCCATTTTACTCCCCCCCCCACCGCTGATCCATTTTACCCCCCCCCCCCCACCGCTGATCCATTTTACTACTCCCCCCCCCCCCGCTGATCCATTTTACTACTCCCCCCCCACCGCTGATCCATTTTACTACTCCCCCCCCCCCCCCCACCGCTGATCCATTTTACTCCCCTCCACCGCTGATCCATTTTACTACTCCTCCCCCCACCGCTGATCCATTTTACTCCCCTCCCCCCCCGATCCATTTTACTCCTCCCCCCCCACCACCGCTGATCCATTTTACTACCCCCCCCCCCCCGCTGATCCATTTTACTACTCCTCCCCCGATCCATTTTACTCCTCCCCCCCACCACCGCTGATCCATTTTACTACCCCCCCCCCCCCCCCCGCTGATCCATTTTACTACTCCTCCCCCCCCCCCGATCCATTTTACTACTCCCCCCCGATCCATTTTACTCCTCCCCCCCACCACCGCTGATCCATTTTACTACCCCCCCCCCCCCAACCGCTGATCCATTTTACTCCTCCCCCCCCACCGCTGATCCATTTTACTCCCCCCCCCCCCCACCGCTGATCCATTTTACTCCCCCCCCCCCCACCGCTGATCCATTTTACTACTCCCCTCCCCACCGCTGATCCATTTTACTACTCCCCCCCCCACCGCTGATCCATTTTACTACTCCTCCCCCCACCGCTGATCCATTTTACTACTCCTCCCCCCACCGCTGATCCATTTTACTCCCCCCCCCCACCGCTGATCCATTTTACTACTCCCCCCCCCACCGCTGATCCATTTTACTACTCCCCCCCCCCACCGCTGATCCATTTTACTACTCCCCCCCCCCCCCCACCGCTGATCCATTTTACTACTCCCCCCCCCCCACCGCTGATCCATTTTACTACTCCCCCCCCCCCCCCCCCCCCGCTGATCCATTTTACTACTCCCCCCCCCCCCCCCCCCCCCCGCTGATCCATTTTACTACTCCCCCCCCCCCCCACCGCTGATCCATTTTACTACTCCCCCCCCCCAACCGCTGATCCATTTTACTCCTCCCCCCCCACCGCTGATCCATTTTACTCCCCCCCCCCCCACCGCTGATCCATTTTACTCCCCCCCCCCCACCGCTGATCCATTTTACTACTCCCCTCCCCCCCGCTGATCCATTTTACTACTCCCCCCCCCACCGCTGATCCATTTTACTACTCCTCCCCCCACCGCTGATCCATTTTACTACTCCTCCCCCCACCGCTGATCCATTTTACTCCCCCCCCCCACCGCTGATCCATTTTACTACTCCCCCCCCCACCGCTGATCCATTTTACTACTCCCCCCCCCCACCGCTGATCCATTTTACTACTCCCCCCCCCCCCCACCGCTGATCCATTTTACTACTCCCCCCCCCCCACCGCTGATCCATTTTACTACTCCCCCCCCCCCCCCCCCGCTGATCCATTTTACTACTCCCCCCCCCCCACCGCTGATCCATTTTACTACTCATTGAAATACTGTGTAATTCCATTCATTCCTATGGAGGACTGCTGCTGAGGATTACCAATATGGCCGACCGGTGGCTTCAAAGCCTCTCATTGGCCAATACATAGCATCAGCAATCTAGTTTTTGTATATATCATTGGTAACAATGGATGTCACAAGCTGCTCCTGACGGACATTAAACTTCACTATGCATTAGCTGGCTTCAAAGGTCTCAACACAATTGGAAAGGCATTAAGCCATAGGCATTAAGCCACAGGCCTTAGGAAACATGAGCCCACTTCACAATCTGATTGTGTGGGGAAAGAATGACAGATACAAAGGACAGTCATACTCCTGTACCAACTTCAGGGTGGGAGGGTCTCACTCATAAGCACACAAAAAACATTAAGGCTAAACCAGCCTACCAGCAAATTGACCATTTAAAAGGGGTGGGGGGGTTCTTTGTAAACTTAAACCACATATAAAGTATGTAGAAAATATAATGGACCTACATCTTTTTAATAACATACTCTTTACAACCATGGAAAGGGGGATACCTAGTCAGTTGTACAACTGAATACATTCAACTGAAATGTGTCTTCCGCATTTAACCCAACTTCTCTGATCCCTGACAACAACATGCACACAATAATAGAAATCAGGCCTTCTTGGTCAAATTGCTGCAAAGAAACCTCAACCAAAAAAGACACCAATAATAACAAGAGATTTTGCTTGTGCCAAGAAACACGAGCAGTGGATATTAGTATGTCCTTTGGTCTGTCTGATGAGTCCAAATTTGAGATTTTTGGTTCCAACCACCATGGCTTTGTGAGACGCATAGTAGGTGAACGGATGATCTCTGCATATGTGGTTCCCACCATGAAGCATGGAGGAGGTGCTTTGCTGGTGACACTGTCAGATTCAAGGCATACTTAACCAGCATGGCTACCACAGCATTCTACAGTGATAGCGCAAACTAGATGGAATGGGGTAAGTGGGACTATCATTTGTTTTTCAACAGGACAATGACCCAACACATATCCAGGCTGTGTAAGGGCTATTTCACCAAGGAGTAGTGATGGAGTGCTGTATCAGATGACCTGGCCTCCACAATCACCCCGACCTCAATCCAATTGAGATGTTTGTGATGAGTTAGACTGCAGAGTGAAGGAAAAGCAGCAAACAAATGCTCAGCATATGTGGGAACTCCTTCAAGACTGTTAGACAAGCATTCCAGGTGAAGCTGGTTGAGAAAATGCCAAGCCTGTGCAAAGCTGTCATCAAGGCAAAGGGTGGTTACTTTGAGGAATCTAAAACATATTTTGATTTGTTTAACACTTTATTGGTTACTACATGATTCCATATGTGTTATTTCATAGGTTTGATGTCTTCACGATTATTCTACAATGTAGAAAATAGTAAAAAATAAAGAAAAACCCTGGAATGAGTAGGCCCAAACTTTTGACTGGTATTGTATATAAATATCAGCAAAGATAATATTGTGATAATCTACTTTATCAATTGCTACCCCGTCACCAACTGATATGCTTCACAAAAAAACAACAACAAAAAAAACCTTGGTGTAAAGACCAGCATAGGTATATTTTAGAAACACAGGGACCTCTCCTGTGCACCTTTTGCAGCACACCAAAAAAATCTATCACTAGCATATCCAAGTTTCATATCATTCTGCTAATATTGAAGGTAGCGTCCTACAGAAAAAGCTCCGCTTCCGTGCTGAACTGAATCCTTGCCACGTGTGTTGGCTTTATAATATAATAACAGAGAGATAATAATCTCAAGTGTGATAGGCCGATTTGGTAGTGGTAGCAGGAATTATTTGTCGTCATCTCCATTCGCTAATTAATTACACAGAGAAATAGCTATGTTCTCTACAACTACATTAGAAAAGTAGGCTATAAACATGGCAAGATGAGTCACGCAAACTTATACTATCGGGCAAATTCTATCAATATCATGCAAACATATTTATAGGTCTAGGGCCAATACCAAAACAAACCAGGAAGCAAATGCAGTACCAGCAACCTTATAATAATTAACTGACTATGCCTGAGAGACAATACAGAGAAATGTCCTAACTTCAAAGGTTGTTTGTTTACCATTAAATGTTCAGTGCACATCTAGATAGCCTAGATGTTTTAAATTGCATTGATTTTGTCTGAGATACTGTACTACCAATATACAAAATGGACTGCTTCAGGATTATTGTTGAATTTCTGTAACAACGAAGTTTAGATCCGTTTTATTATCTCAGTTATTACCATGTTATTATTATCACAAAGTTATCCAATACACTGAGGCAGACATCTTTCTTTCATGTACTCTGAAGGATATACTTCTGGTCTAACCACCACAGCTGGTAATGACAACCTTGCTTTGAGGACATGTTGAGCAAAGAGTCAAGACAAGAATGTGTGTGGTATTCTCAGCATGCAGAGCACTCCACATCAAATTTGCAACACTGGTCACCCCTAAGTTTACAGGGGCAAATCGATCATGTAGGAAAGAATTACAGCAGAAATGGGCTAAGTCTTACTGAGTACTGAGCAGTATTTCTGTCGGAAATAAAGCCCTTTTGTGGGGGAAAAAAACTCCTGAGTGGGTGGGCCTAAGCCCTCCAAGGCCCACCCATGGCTGCACCCCTGCCCAGTCATGTGAAATCCATAGAATAGTGCCTCATTTATTTATTTCAATTGACTGATTTCCTTATATGAACTGTAACTTAGTAACATATTTGAAATTGTTGCATGTTGCATGTATATTTTTGTTCAGTATAGATATAGGACTAGATGTCTAGCGTTTACACGCGATGAGGATGGACGATCTAACTACACAGCATAATACATAATACCTCTGCAATACAGGATTGCAGTGAGCAAAAAAACTAATACAATCACTAATCAACTGAATTAATAGTTTGAGGCTGACTCAACATGGATCCCAACACAAACAAGTACAACGTCAAACTAACTTACTACTATCCTGGGCCAACACCCACGTAATCCAACAGCCCTATTGGTCAAAGCGCAGTTATAGCCCGCCTCCAGATATGCACGAATGGTCGGCTTTGCTGTCAATAGCAGGAGATTTCATTGTAGGTTGAGACTGAAAACAACAAGCAATTTAAAAGGATTGTTTTTGTGGCCTAAATAGCTGACTAAATACATGCAAAATGACCCCTTGACAGGCAGAATTCGCATAGGAGATCATTTTTATGAGGTCTATGTAATCATCTTATAAATTACTGAGGGAACACGCATATCTAGTTAGTCAATATTATAAACACACGACGTGGATATATCGGTGACACTGAACAAAAGTAAGCATTGACAACCGTCCCGACTAGCTGACGCCCTTCAATCCCCGAAATGCCAATTTGTCAACAAACTCTGTCAAATGCTGTCTTTATTCTTTGCTCAATATACCTAGAATGTTCTAGATCTTTTTCTCGAGCTCTGTAGCAGCATGGTGGGGGTGGGGGGCGTGTACCCTAAGAGGATGTTGATTTTACTTGACCCAAAAAGCATTAATGGGGAATGCCTGATTCACAGCACCTTGTTTCAACACCCGCATGATCCCCCCCCCCAAAAAAAATAAATCTAAATGTCAATCTTACAAATAAAAATTATTTCGTAAACAAAAATGCAAGCTATTGAAAGGAGCTACATTGTGCATTCACATATATACAGTTGTCGTGATACAACAAAAACATGGTTTGTCAAATAAGTAAGACGTTTTAGTTCAGCAGGATTTAACACGAAAATAGCTCAATCTTGTTCCCTACCAACTAGCTCCAGTATGGCCTCCGTCCCGCCCCTCTCACAGCAGCACGATATAACCAGCTAACCAAGACAAGAGGTAACAAGCATACAACGAAGAAACATTATCCACAAAGTTTGGCAAATGGTTTTAAAAACGTTCAGCTCACCTTTAGAAACCCCATATGAACGTTTTATGTCGTGTTTCGCTTCGTGTTTATTCCTATCTGAGCAATAACAAAGCAATTTCAATGGAGTCCACGCTGCCTTTCTCTTGCGTTTGTTTTGTTTTTCTTCTTCCTGACGGGTTCGTTGGAAAGCGCGTGACTACCGAGTCACCTGGTCCTTCACTGACCAATCGCACTGAAGCTTTAAGCTTGACCCAAAACATTGCACCTAAATTACAGTATACTACTGCACACAATGCAGAGCATTACACACACTTCAGATGCTGTAATACATCCAGACATTTTTATAAATAGGGAAGTAATATACATACTTCAATAATGACACCTATATATAGTGGGGCAAAAAAGTATTTAGTCAGCCACCAATTGTGCAAGTTCTCCCACTTAAAAAGATGAGAGAGGCCTGTAATTTTCATCATAGGTACACTTCAACTATGACAGACAAAATGAGAAGAACAATCCAGAAAATCACATTACAGGATTTTTAATGAATTTATTTGCAAATTATGGTGGAAAATAAGTATTTGGTCACCTACAAACAAGCAAGATTTCTGGCTTTCACAGACCTGTAACTTCTTATTTAAGAGGCTCCTCTGTCCTCCACTCGTTACCTGTATTAATGGCACCTGTCTGAACTTGTTATCAGTATAAAAGACACCTGTCCACAACCTCAAACAGTCACACTCTGAACTCCACTATGGCCAAGACCAAAGAGCTGTCAAAGGACAACAGAAACAAAATTGTAGACCTGCACCAGGCTGGGAAGACTGAATCTGCAATAGGTAAGCAACTTGGTTTGAAGAAATCAACTGTGGGAGCAATTATTAGGAAATGGAAGACATACAAGACCACTGATAATCTCCCACGATCTGGGGCTCCACGCAAGATCTCACCCCGTGGGGTCAAAATGATCACAAGAACGGTGAGCAAAATTCCCAGAACCACACGGGGGGACCTAGTGAATGACCTGCAGAAAGCTGGGACCAAAGTAACAAAGCCTACCATCAATAACACACTACGCCGCCAGGGACTCAAATCCTGCAGTGCCAGACGTGTCCCCCTGCTTAAGCCAGTACATGTCCAGGCCCGTCTGAAGTTTGCTAGAGAGCATTTGGATGACCCAGAAGAAGATTGGGAGAATGTCATATGGTCAGATGAAACCAAAATATAACTTTTTGGTAAAAACTCAACTCGTTGTGTTTGGAGGACAAAGAATGCTGAGTTGCATCCAAAGAACACCATACCTACTATGAGGCATGGGGGTGGAAGCATCATGCTTTGGGGCTGTTTTTCTGCAAAGGGACCAGGACGACTGATCCGTGTAAAGGAAAGAATGAATGGTGCCATGTATCGTGAGATTTTGAGTGAAAAACTCCTTCCATCAGCAAGGGCATTGAAGATGAAACGTGGCTGGGTCTTTCAGCATGACAATGATCCCAAACACACAGCCCGGGCAACGAAGGAGTGGCTTCGTAAGAAGCATTTCAAGGTCCTGGAGTGGCCTAGCAAGTCTCCAGATCTCAACCCCATAGAAAATCTTTGGAGGGAGTTGAAAGTCCGTGTTGCCCAGCAACAGCCCCAAAACATCACTGCTCTAGAGGAGATCTGCATGGAGGAATGTGCCAAAATACCAGCAACAGTGTGTGAAAACCTTGTGAAGACTTACAGAAAACGTTTGACCTCTGTCATTGCCAACAAAGGGTATATAACAAAGTATTGAGATCAACTTTTGTTATTGACCAAATACTTATTTTCCACCATAATTTGCAAATAAATTAATTAAAAATCATACAATGTGATTTTCTGGATTTTTCCCCCTGAATTTTGTCTGTCATAGTTGAAGTGTACCTATGATAATAATTACAGGCCTCTCTCATCTTTTTAAGTGGGAGAACTTGCACAATTGGTGGCTGACTAAATACTTTTTTGTCCCACTGTATTTCCAAAGGCTCTAGGTTACACTTGCTTGGTGCAAGCATGAAACTCAAGTCATTAGGGTTTACAAATACCATCTTTGATTAGATCTGCCAGAATGCTATTTGTTATGTATTGTGATTTGACATTGTTACTATGTTGGAAAAAATTGTCCAGGGTAAGATAAACATGGAACATACAGACTAGGTTAACTCATTTAGTTAACATTACTGCCTGTACAGGAAATGCTTGGGCACATTGTGTCCCCAAAAATGTCCATACAGTACAAAATCACAAAGTGGATTTTGAGGCACCTTCAAATATGAATTGTAACAGACAAGTTGGGTGAGATAAATAAACACAACATGAGTTTTGAGAAACACTTAAAGCTGATAGGATGAGCAAGGTAATGTGAATCCAATCATCGCTGAAGATCCTATGTCATACATTCGCATTTAACCTAAAACACTTAGTAACTGTGTGGTTAATAAAAATACATATAAACAAAGCCAAGGATTCCATTGGTGGGAGGGTCTGAGCTCAGGGCCTTGTGGGAAAGTCTGGAGGACTTAGATCCGCCAGCCCCCCCCCCCCCCCCCCTCTATCAATAGAAGAGGCTATTACTCAGCAGTAAGAAATAAAACAATCACTTTCACTCAATGTGCTTTGTGTATCTCAACCACTTGCCACCTCATTTTCAAATTCCTACATAGATATAGCTTCCCTAGATGTTGGTGACCGTTTTACAGGCTATCATGAATTCCATCTTGCAAGCTATTTCAGTATATTTATTACCATTATCTTAGGTAAACCAAGAGTCAGATATAAAGTTAAAAAAGCTACATGGACAGGTTTATGATGCTTTTGTCCTTGGTCCTCCTAGGCCTTTCTCAGTCATTGAGGGCAGAGTCAGCGCCAGTGGAATTGCAGATACCAAATAGTGTCATTACTCAAAGCAGGTCCAAACAGTGGATTCAGCTGGGAGAGAATGGCTATCAACCAGCTGTGAAAGAACAGGGACGAGAAAAAAAACCATTATGATAGCCTTTCAATTATCATATTCATTGTGCACTCTCCTCATCTGCTTCAAGCACTCTTATCATCTTTGTGTTGAATTCATCTTTAATTTGAACAAAGCCAGAATGTGGATTGTTTTGTTTTTTAGATCCAATGATGTAAAAAAAAGAAGAAATTATGCATCGTACAATAACAGTATGTACTGTGGAGTGATCAATGAAATACAGTTTAATGAGAACAAAGAAGGAGTTGTTCAGCAAACCTCTCTCCATCATGAATTCCCAACATTTTACTGAGGAGACAATGCACTGTGCTTGTTTTGTACATTTGCTTTCAATGTTGTGGCCAACTACTGTCGTCAGCTGGTTCATTAACACAACGGCTCAGTAACACACAGGCATAGGCTGCTCCACAAGCTCAATATTTATCAAAAAGAGTTGCTATGTAAATAGATGCAGCAGACAATCCAAGTAACTGTTTGCTGTTTGTTTTGACTGTTTCCTGGGTCCGCCTGGATGGATCTGACTGTGCTATAATCAGGCCAGCTGTCATATTTGGCAGCAACTAATAGCACACTCTCTGGTATTTGTTCTGAAGCACAGAGACCTATACCTTATCCATTAAACACTGATAACTGGCAAGAGTGGTTTCATTAGGCAACATAGTTTGAAGGGAGAATCTGCAATCATTTTTTCCCACTTTTAAATTGATGATATATAGCCATTGATTCTTGAAGAATATAACCCAAAATAAGCTTGTTTTCCTCTGTTGTTTGAAAACAATGTGATTGTAAACAAACAATATATAGCCTCAAAACATGATTAAAACGATACTTTTTATATCTTGTATCCATAGCTGTCTATTAATTTGAGCGTGGTTACATTTCTCTAGCCCCGTCCCTCAGCTGTTTACAGAAACAGTGGTGGACTGACCGCTTTGTAAATAGTTTGAACTGCAGATTGCCCCTTTAAGTGGTGCTATCTGTAAAATGTGAATACAGGCTAAATAGACAAAGTGAACAGAAGATTCATAAATACTTGAACAGAGCCCCAATTAAAGACAGTGGATTTGTAACAAAGACGTGGCTTATTGAGCTCCTTGCAACTTCTCCCAGTTTTTCAGGTCAAAGTTCACCAATTTGATCCTCGTGTGAATCACACTGGTTTCTCACACACTTAAATACAAAAGGGTATTCTGTTTCTTTCACATTCTTGGCAGAGCTAAGGAACCAATAAATGGACACGATGCCTTGTATTTACTGCCCCCTACCGGTGGAACAATATGCATGGATGTCACAATGTTTTTAATTTTTTTAATATATATTTTTATTAACAACAAATCAATACAAAAAGTACATGAGGAACACAAGTATATATAAAGAATATACAAAGGACATTTGGGCTAGGGGCGGGGTTAGGGGGTACAATATCACATTCCTTCATCACAACAGCTTTTTTGTTGGCAGAGTATTTAATTTTCTTAAAATATAGTTCAATTTATTTTTGCAAGGTAAGAAAATGTGGTGTTTTGTTTGTAAATTACATTTGTGAATATGAAATTTGGCCAAAAGAATAATGAAATTAATTACATAAAATTGTTTCAACTTATTTCTATCATAAGTAAAGAATACAAGCAGTACATCTCTCCATAATAGTGTAAAATCTTCATAAATGTGTACAATTATAAATCTACTGACCTATTGCCACAGGGTAGCCTAGTGGTTAGAGTGTTGGACTAGTAACCGGAAGGTTGCAAGTTCAAACCCCTGAGCTGACAAGGTACAAATCTGTCGTTCTACCCCTGAACAGGCAGTTAACCCACTAGGCCGTCATTGAAAATAAGAATTTGTTCTTAACTGATTTGCCTGGTTAAATAAAGGTAAAATTAATAAATACAATGCCAAAAAAGATGCAACACGGTTTCTGGATGGTCATTACAAAAAGTACAATTTGAATGCATGTTTTTATTTTTTTATTTTACTTCTACATATAGTGGTTGGCAGGATAATATTTATGAATAATTTTAAAATAAACTTCCTTAAATGTTGTTAATAAGTAGGTATGTGTGTTTGCCTGTCACTAGCTAGCTCAGAGGTCACTAGCCTGGCTGACGCGCGACCCACGTGACTACACTGCTCTGTCGATTAAAAAAAAGAACAAACAAGTTGAATGAAGCCTGTGCTGTATAGCAAAACATCTATACATTTCACAATGTGATACTTACAACAAGTAGCAGCAAACTGCAGTCAATACTAGCATGGTAATGACGACCCTGTGAGAAGCAGATATGGCCAGTAATGCAATGGAATAAACATGTTCTTTTTCTAAAGTTTAAAAGCCACACCATCAAAGAGTGGGCCATAACAAAAACGTAATTTGCTTATACATTTCATGAACTTTTTGTGATATAATATCGATAAACAAAATCCGACAGCCAGGATTATTTTTCATTCTCATCTCTTTCACATTTCCTGCACAGTAGAAAATGAATTATGTCCCGCAATACTCACCCTCTGTTTGGTCCCTTCGGAATAAACCATGGTACCACCCCTCCAACAAATCCCCAAAACAGTGTAACTATAACCATAGGAATGGCAAAAGCCATGTTGCGTCTTATGATTGTTGATTTAAGAATTTTGATTTAAAACCCGTTTACTGTCTAATGCCTACTACAGTAGACTAAATTCACGAGAAGTCCATGAGAACTACAGAACTTTAGTAGCATATCGGTAAATCAGGTCACATGAAGAAGCGCCTACGTCAAGAATCGCGATGCATAATGTAGCCTATTGTTGATACATTGTAGAAGTGCGTAACAAAATTAATGCAGTAACAAGTATTACGTTTGAGCTCCACCCTCTCCGTTTCAAAGTTACGGACCAGTCCATGGACCGAATGTCCCCTCCGCTTCCGAAATTTGAATGACGCGAACAGCTGCGAATTCGTGATTTGTCCAAATAACCAGTGATGAAAAACAGAAGCACCAAACTATTTCTGCTAGTTATCTATCGAAGGTGCCCATAGTTTAAAGACAGATATACGGTACCATTTCTGTTTACGTAGCTTGCCCATTACTGGCAACCTTTCAGCAAGGTTCCATAGAAACAAGGCCGAGGCTGCATATCAGTAGGTAACGGCCGCGTTCTGCCCCCGTCCCGCTCCAGTAAAGATCTGTATCATGTTCTGTGTTTATTTTTACTTGAACTTTACGCATACATTTTTTTTGTGGTCACCCCCTCACACATTTCTCACTGTCAATCGTGAAAGATAATTCTTAAAGTTTTACAGGTGAAACATCCATGCAGCATCTGCATGCAAACCATTTGATCTCAATTAGTTTCATGGGAATATGCATTTAGATCTTCTTTGTTATGTACAGTGTTGTTTCGAATTATGTACAGTGAGCGAATTTCAGAGCAGATCGTAGCCTACCTGTGTTTTGTTTCAAAGCACGTATTTTGCCTAGTGGCAAGCACTGTTGAGTTGAGGCCGCATGAGAGTAAAATGCCAGCTCTTGTATGCCATCAGTAAATATTAATAAAATTGTTAAATTATGAGCCTAGTTGGTTTAGCCACAGAAAAAGTGAGCAACCTTCCCGCTAGCCATGATTGGCTGAGATAACGAGTGGGCTGGACATGCCGAGAGATGAGTTCGGATTGGTCTGCCATATATAGCTAATCCAAGTTTAACACCTGTTTTAATTTTTTTTTATCACGTAGTAGAAATGCAAAAGTGTGGCTCTCCACTTTCTGGAGGTCCGAGTTTTGAAAACAGGGTAATTAAGAGTATGATACCTAAGGAGATGGAGAAAACACCTGTCTCCGGATTACATCTTCAAACTAAGGGCAACCATGTCATCCGTGACAGGGAGAAGCGTCCATCCACAATGTACATTGGGGCAAAAAAGTATTTAGTCAGCCACCAATTGTGCAAGACAGACAGACAAAATGAGAAAAAAATGCGTGGCAATAGATATTCCATAAAAAAATATGCCGTTTTCAGCTACAATAGTCATTTACAACATTAACAATGTCTACACTGTATTTTTTGATGTTGATGTTATTTTAATGGACAAAAATGTGACCCATAAACTTTTGAATGGTAGTGTATTTTAAATAGTTTAACACTTTTTTTGGTCACTACATTATTCCATATGTTATTTCATAGTTTTGATGACTTCACTATTATTATACTATGTAGAAAATAGTGAAAATAAAGAAAAACCCTTGAATGAGTAGGTGTGTCTAAACTTTTGACTGGTGCTCTATATATACACTACATGGCCAAAAGTATGTGGACACCTGCTCATCAAACATCTAATTTCAAAATCATAGGCCCTAATATGGAGTTGGTCCCCCCCTTGCTGCTATAACAGCCTCCACTCTTCTGGGAAGACTTTCCACTAGATGTTGGAACATTGCTACGGGGACTTGCTTCCATTTAGCCACAAGAGCATTAATGAGGTCGGGCACTGATGTTGTGCGATTAGGCCTGGCTCGCAGTTGGCGTTCCAATTCATCCCAGAGCTGTTCGATGGGGTTGAGGTCAAGGCTTTGTGCAGGCCAGTCAAGTTCTTCCACACTGAACTCGACCAACCATTTCTTTATGGACCTCGCTTTGTGCACGGGGGCATTGTCATGCTGTAACAGGAAAGGGCCTTCCCCAAACTGTTGCCACAAAGTTGGGAGCACAGGATCGTCTAGATTCTAGAATGTCATTGTATACTGTAGCGTTAAGATTTCCCTTCGCTGGAACCATGAATCCATCTCACTCTCCATTGAATACAAGCAGTTGACGTCAACCCCTCAGTGAATATTCAAAAAAGTATTAAAATAAACGAGATGTATCCACCAATCCAAAGAAAGGAATAGGTGGGAGACTGACAGCCCGCTGTTCCACACTGTGGACAACAATAAGCTTTTCGTCATAATATCCAATCTCTGACCCTAGTTTGTTTCAGGTGGCAGCATCGTATTAGTGGAAGCATAGATTGTTCTCAGTGCAGGCCTGGCTGTAGCTAGATATGTTGCATCTGGGACAATTTTAGCTAACCCAAACCTAATTTTCCTAACCTGCCACATGAATTATTCTAACCTGCCACGCTAATTCTCCTAACCTGCCACATGAATTATTCTAACCTGCCACGCTAATTCTCCTAACCTGCCACATGAATTATTCTAACCTGCCACGCTAATTCTCCTAACCTGCCACATGAATTATTCTAACCTGCCACGCTAATTCTCCTAACCTGCCACATGAATTATTCTAACCTACCACGCTAATTCTCCTAAGCTGCTACAAAAAGTCACTTCTTCTGCTAGTCAAAACCAGCAGACCTGCCCTGAGAGCAGTGTGAGTATACACTAATGCAATATAGCTTTCAGGTGAGAGCTTTCACGTGGTCCTTTGTTTATAGGCTGTGTGCGGTGTTACTGCTTTGCTAGTCATTTCTGTGAGAGCAACCATTTTGTGACCATGACATTTTAAAGTATATATTGAAAAAAAAGTGTTTGTTTATTTGTATAAAAGTTTAATTAAATGATAAAGGTTATTTACTAGTAGTAGGCTGAGGAGTATTTCTCTGTAATAAAGCCCTTTTGTGATTGGCTGGGCCTGGCTCCCAAGTATGTGGGCTTGGCTCCCAAGTATGTGGGCTTGGCTCCCAAGTGGATGGTCCTATGCCTTCCCAGGCCCACCCCTGGCTGCGATGTGAAATCCATAGATTAAGGTCTATTAAGGTCTAAGGTCTAAATGAATTTAAGGTCTAAATGAATTTATTTCAATTGAATGATTTCCTTATATGAACTGTAACTCAGTAAATCTTTGAAATTATTGCATGTTGCATTTGTATATTTTTTTTCAGTTTAGAAAGTGCTGGTACTAACCTCATGAAGGTACTAACCTCATGAAGGTACTAACCTCATGAAGGTACTAACCTCATGAAGGTACTAACCTCATGAAGGTACTAACCTCATGAAGGTACTAACCTCATGAAGGTACTAACCTCATGAAGGTACTAACCTCATGAAGGTACTAACCTCGTGAAGCATTTTCAAGTTATAAATTAAAAACCAACGGTTTAATATCTAAACATTTCCAAACTCTTTTCACATGAAGTTAAATGGACAAGAAGTACCAATTATGTTTGATGTGCCTAGTACAAGTGCATTCAAAATGTAGAATTTTCATGCGTCCTCTTCACTTAAATGTCTTTCTATGCCTTAGGCCAGCCACATCTTCAGATATTTTGTGTGCGCCTCTCCTGTTTGTGTGACCTTCTGCTGTGGCTCACACCGCAAGACATGCACAAGTGCATGCAGAGATGTCATGATTCTTTCTCTGTCACACACACACACACACACACACACACACACACACACACACACACACACACACACACACACACACACACACACACACACACACACACACACACACACACACACACACAACTTGATATCACAAGATAAACAAGACTCAACCTCAATGGTTTCACTGAGGGACATTCCCAGGTATTGTGCAAGGCCATTGTGCTCCATATGTTGTTGTTTTCCTGTAGAGCTGGAACAAACTGTTCATAAAGATGGATGTCCAGCTACATTTTCTCTATCATTTTGGAGGCCAGAGGTTGCTCTCCCCCCCTCCCTCCCCCCTCCCCTCTTGCTCACACACCCACACCCACACATAGGAAAGCAATAATTATTGTTGTCATGCTAACTGTATTTATTTTGTTTATTTTGTTGATCAAGTCTAACCTTGATCACCACTGATGAAAACAAAAGAAAGACAGCATAGTTGCATAGTCATCAGTGAAGATTCGATCTAAATAGATGTCTTATGGTGGCTGGTACCAGGTCACAGGATTTCCCCGTCGCAACCCACGGAGTTTACAGAGCGGAAACGCTGTATTGAATACTTAACCAACATTTCCTCCTGTTCCGGCTTCTGGCGTTTTCTCAACAGACATCGGTTGAAACCCACCATCCTGTATGTTTACATTAACATGAAAATGGAAAAAACTAAATTTTTATTTGTCCGATGTTGCAATTTATTGAGAATGATTGAAAATGATGTCTGTTTGGATATGCGCTTGTTCGCGTCATGAGCATTGTCATAGAGTTGTGCAATCTCTCTATGTGCAGTGGGATATTAAAAGGGACTTTCCATGACTATATTGGAATATACGCCTATGCAAATGAGCAGTCGTCGCTTCCCTTATATAGCAACTACTATGTGAGGCCCATCATGAACGCTGTGAGTGTGGAGAAGGCGGCTAATGATCTCCCAGAGCGCCTCTTTACCCAGACAGCACGGCAGGATGATTCAGCAGTGGCACGGCCGTGATGCTGACAGCACTGTTACCAAAATGACTCATCCTGATGATGAAGCCAAAGAAAGAAAAAGGAGAGAGAACCTCATGGTAAGTACAAAAAGAAAGTGACTAACTACCTAATGAAATAACCCTAGGCTATAGGGGTAAATGAGAATATTCTAAGCTGTCTAATTTGTATTCAAATTCATGATTATTTTATTAAGAGGACTAGGCCTGTACTGTCTAATGGCCTCTATTTAAATAAACGGAGTAATTTGTGCAGAATGCATTCAGAGGTGAGGTTACTGCATTTAAGGGTTTAGACTATTCTAACATTAGGCTAGCCATCTCCCTACAACGTTAAAGCACAATACTTTATAGTACTCTATGATATGAATAGGCTACAATAATGTAATTACAGGATAATCACATGTATAGCGTCATTAATCCACTTGAAATAGACCCATGTCTGATAATGTTGTTGAATCATCAAAAAGTATTGCTAAAATGGAGACTATAGCCTAATTAAAATTTTAAAAACGCATGGCAAGAGATTGTTAAACATTTTATATTCGATACACAATTATAACCCTAGTAATTGTAACTTATTGAAACCTTTTCTAAATATGTTTGCAACTAGTACAATTTTCCTAAGACAATTTAACAATTTAGCGACTACAAATAACTTCTGAATAACTTCTGATTAAATTGTTCAATTAGTAACATATCAACCAACAAACTGCTATTACATTTTATGCCCCAACTAAGGTATCCTTTTTGATTTAAAACAGTTTATGAGAATTCATGTGATACATGATGAAATACCAAGACACTGTGTTGTTAGATAGTGAAACCTAACCTTTAATGTAAAGTCATATGCTTTGAAGAAAGATAGGTCTACTTCAGCTCTAAATAATCCATTAGTATTGTTGCAACAATAATAACAGAAACAAAAGTAATATTCAGATAAATGAACCTATTCTTGTTATTTTGTTAGCCTAGTATTTTTTTTATATATTTGTTTTATTGCATATTAATTAATTATTTGAATTTATGGGCAAATATCTGCTTTGAAAATAGTCTAATTAAAGAGCAATGTCCAGATTTAATTTAATTGTTCAAAACTTTGAACAGGTCTTTAATTTAATATTTTCTTAGTGAGTTCCTGTTTTTATGCTGGATGTTTGGCAAATGGCACTATTGTGTTTCAGTCACGTGCCCTGCGTTGAAGAATAGAAACCTACAAATATAAAGTTCTTTAAAAGTGAACATTTTACACTTGAAAACCTGGTATCGGTCATCTGTCTACATAAAACAGGGACATGCCAGCGTGTAACTTCAGTGCAGCATCATGGGAATGGAATGCAACAATACTGCAAATATACAAGTGATCCTTGGAGGTAGCCTACAATAAAAAATAAAATCAAGTCTGACATATTTCTTTTTCAAGGGATAGTTTGTTTTCTCAGTCACAGTATCATGTCCTTTGTACATAAAGGTATTACAATGAGACAGAATCAATCACCAAATACTTTTCAAATTTGGGAATAGTCTACATATTTTAGATTTTTTTTTCATACTGATGTAACTTTTTAAAGTGAGTTATCTTTTAATTGAACTCATGTACTAAATAAACGGTATGGCTGTTTTTTGTTTATGCTTGTGTGATCGCATCACTTCACAGGAAGGATGAGCTGTTCATTCATCTGTAAATGAATGCACTGAACACACCCTGAGTTCTTAGCTTTGAGAACTGAATTCCAAGGGTTGTATTTCTGAAGTCAGCCCATGGAGCTCAGTTCTTAAGCCTGGACGCTCCCTAATCTTGCACAGACAGATATGTGACCAGAGCAACCTAAAACGGAAAGAAATAACCCAAACTACCTCCATTGCATAGTATTATTACTCGAATATCATTCTTGTAAAAAAAAAAAAAACATTTCAATCAAACCCTGGATTTGGTTATTATGCTGTACACATTTGTCTTTAAACCCCAACATTTGTGATATTTTCTTGATTTTAAAGTGTACTTATGTTGCAGATATATCACCTGCCTTTTCTTATGCTGTGATAGTCACTAACTGATGGCTAAGTGTCAGTTTGAATGTTGCTGGACTATTCTCTAAATGGGCTCTATGGCTCCTTCTTGTCCGTAGGCCTGATAGAAGATATTGTAGATTAAACTTAAATAGACCAGGCTGTAATTTTAGCCCAAAATATTGTATCTTTGGTTTACTCAGAGCTCAAGACGGTCGCTGCCGATTCTCCTCGGTGTCAGCCTTTTTCCATGGTGAGCTAATTTGAGAATGTACAAATGAACAATGAAAATGTCGTAATATTATTATTGTTTATTTTGTTTATTTTGTTTATTTAGTTTATGTTCCACAGCTGAAGAGGACACGGATCAAAAACAAGATCAACTCACTGTGGAACTTTCTCACCATCCTTTATAAAAACAAGTCAAAGTATCCATTCATTAATCACTACTCACCCAGCACAAATAAACAAATGTCTTTTAAGAAGTTTCCCAAAAAATAACAATGTGTCCAGTTCATTAGGACACCTACACCACCCGATGTCACAGGAAGGCCATAAAGATCATCAAGGACAACAACCACCCGAGCCACTGCCTGTTCACCCCGCTATCATCCAGAAGGCGAGGTCAGTACAGGTGCATCAAAGCAGGGACAGAGAGACTGAAAAACAGCTTCTATCTCAAGGCCATCAGACTGTTAAACAGGAATTGATGGAAATTGATGTAAAATATATCACTAGCCACTTTAAACAATGCTACTTAATATAATGTTTACATACCCTACATTATTTGTTAATAATAATTACCTGTTAATAAGTAGGGAAAACTCTGTTGTAAGAGCCCAGTAGATGGATCCCCATGTGTGGGGAGGTAAGGCTGCTAATGATGGCTATTAGACACCTTATTATGTGCTCTGTTGGAAACGTTCCTTCATTTTCTGTGATCCGACAAGATTCTGTGTATTCTGTTCACTGTGTGCCGACCACAGTTATAATATTTCGTAAAACGACAAAGAAGCCTTTCAGAGAAAAACAAGGATACATGTAAAGCGCTTTTAGTGTGGTCATTGTTTTTATATTGTCATTAAACAATACTGTGTCATACATTCTTATAGATGTGTGCCTGATACCTTGAATGACTTAGGAGAGAGGCAACCTGCCACACTAGAGGAGTTTAAACACACAACTCCGGGCCTGTTTGAACTAAATAAATTGCATCCACAGAAGAAGAAAAAAAATCACAACATTTTTGTCAATTTTACTCCTATGGTGTTGTAATCAAATGGACACCTTTATCAACCAAATCACTGATAAAGATATCTGTGTAACTGCCAAAGTAATCTGTCCCATTTACACAGGTGTACGGTTGGATAGATTGAATAGAGACTAAATTAACACATCATGTCAAGTCTTAAAACCTTAGTTTGCCATTGTACCTTTTTAATTGTTACAGCAACAGTGTTTTGTATTTGTATTGCATTTATTATGGATCCCCAGTAGTTCCTGCCAAGGCAGCAGCTACTCTTCCTGGGGTTTATTATGGATCCCCAGTAGTTCCTGCCAAGGCAGCAGCTACTCTTCCTGGGGTTTATTATGGATCCCCATTAGCAGCTACTCTTCCTGGGGTTTATTATGGATCCCCAGTAGTTCCTGCCAAGGCAGCAGCTACTCTTCCTGGGGTTTATTATGGATCCCCATTAGCAGCTACTCTTCCTGGGGTTTATTATAGATCCCCATTAGTTCCTGCCAAGGCAGCAGATACTCTTCCTGGGGTTTATTAAGGATCCCCAGTAGTTCCTGCCAAGGCAGCAGTTACTCTTCCTGGGGTTTATTATGGATCCCCAGTAGTTCCTGCCAAGGCAGCAGCTACTCTTCCTGGGGTTTATTATGGATCCCCAGTAGTTCCTGCCAAGGCAGCAGCTACTCTTCCTGGGGTTTATTATAGATCCCCATTAGTTCCTGCCAAGGCAGCAGCTACTCTTCCTGGGGTTTATTATGGATCCCCAGTAGTTCCTGCCAAGGCAGCAGCTACTCTTCCTGGGGTTTATTAAGGATCCCCATTAGTTCCTGCCAAGGCAGCAGCTACTCTTCCTGGGGTTTATTATGGATCCCCAGTAGTTCCTGCCAAGGCAGCAGCTACTCTTCCTGGGGTTTATTATGGATCCCCATTAGCAGCTACTCTTCCTGGGGTTTATTATGGATCCCCAGTAGTTCCTGCCAAGGCAGCAGCTACTCTTCCTGGGGTTTATTATAGATCCCCATTAGTTCCTGCCAAGGCAGCAGCTACTCTTCCTGGGGTTTATTATGGATCCCCAGTAGTTCCTGCCAAGGCAGCAGCTACTCTTCCTGGGGTTTATTATGGATCCCCATTAGCAGCTACTCTTCCTGGGGTTTATTATGGATCCCCAGTAGTTACTGCCAAGGCAGCAGCTACTCTTCCTGGGGTTTATTAAGGATCCCCATTAGTTACTGCCAAGGCAGCAGCTACTCTTCCTGGGGTTTATTAAGGATCCCCATTAGTTCCTGCCAAGGCAGCAGCTACTCTTCCTGGGGTTTATTATGGATCCCCAGTAGTTCCTGCCAAGGCAGCAGCTACTCTTCCTGGGGTTTATTATGGATCCCCATTAGCAGCTACTCTTCCTGGGGTTAATTATGGATCCCCAGTAGTTACTGCCAAGGCAGCAGCTACTCTTCCTGGGGTTTATTAAGGATCCCCATTAGTTACTGCCAAGGCAGCAGCTACTCTTCCTGGGGTTTATTAAGGATCCCCATTAGTTCCTGCCAAGGCAGCAGCTACTCTTCCTGGGGTTTATTATGGATCCCCAGTAGTTCCTGCCAAGGCAGCAGCTACTCTTCCTGGGGTTTATTAAGGATCCCCATTAGTTACTGCCAAGGCAGCAGCTACTCTTCCTGGGGTTTATTAAGGATCCCCATTAGTTCCTGCCAAGGCAGCAGCTACTCTTCCTGGGGTTTATTATGGATCCCCAGTAGTTCCTGCCAAGGCAGCAGCTACTCTTCCTGGGATCTGGCAAAATTAAAACTTTTTCGGGATCGGTGTCCCTTCCACGGGACGGTTGAGCTAACGTAGGCTAATGCGATTAGCATGAGGTTGTAAGTTACAAGAACTTTTCCCAGGAGATAGTCATATCTGATATTGGCAGAAAGCTTAAATTCTTGTTAATTTAACTGCACTGTCCAAATTACAGTAGCTATTACAGTGAAAGAATACCATGCTATTGTTTGAGAAGAGTTCACAATGCTGAACATGAAAACAAATTAGGCACATTTGGGCAGTCTTGATACAACATTTTGAACAGAAATACAATGGTTCATTAGATCAGCCTAAAACTTTCCACATACACTGCTGCCATGTAGTGGCTGAAATCTAATTTGCACCTGGGCTGGAATAATACATTATGGCCTTTCTCTTGCATTTCAAAGATGATGGTACAAAAAAATACCAAATAACGTTGTTTTTATTCTTCGTATTATCTTTTACAAGATCTATTGTGTTCTCCTACATTCCTTTCACATTTCCACAAAATTCAAAGTGTTTCCTTTCAAATGGTACCAAGAATATTCAATATGTCATTTTAGACGAAAATTGAAAAAAAGGGTTGATCCTTAATTTGAAAAACATTACAATACATTCATTACAGAATTCACAACACACTAAGTGTGTGTCTTCAGGCCCATATTTCACTACCACATATCTACAACGCAAAATCCATGTGCACGTGTATGTATATGTCCCCAGCTAGCCATGTTTCCGTGAAACGGAGTATGTTACAATCCCGGATATCTCTTTTGGAAAGCAACTCTTGCCCTGATTTTGTCGACTTTGTTAACTAGGGACTGTAACAAATACTTGGGAATATACTCGGGAAGCGGTGGGTGGTGTGTGCGCATCCAAAGCCTCACTAGAAGACCGTTCCGGCACCCTCTCCTCCGTATGGACCGACCACAAAAATCTGAAGCATCTCGGCACCACCAAATGCCTCCACTAGAGGCAAGCTAGATGGGCCCTGCTGTTCACACGGCTCAACTTCTCCCTCTCAAATCAGCCGGGAACCAAGAAAACATTTTTGTCAATTTTACTCCTATGGTGTTGTAATCAAATGGACACATTTATCAACCAAATCACTGATAAAGATATCTGTGTAACTGCCAAAGTAATCTGTCCCATTTACACAGGTTAGAACATTAGATAAAAAACGGAACGGTTCCGTATTTCACTGAAATAATAAACGTTTTGTTTTCAAAATGATAGTTTCCGGATTCCATATTAATGACCAAAGGCTCGTATTTCTGTGTGTTATTATGTTATAATTAAGTCTATGATTTGATAGAGCAGTCTGACTGAGCAATGGTAGGCAGCAGCAGGTTCGTAAGCATTCATTCAAACAGCACTTTTGTGCATTCTGCCAGCAGCTCTTCACAAGCACAGCGCTGTTTATGACTTCAAGCCTATCAGCCTAATGGCTGGTGTAACCAATGTGAAATGGCTAGCTAGTTAGCGGGGTGCGCGCTAATAGCGTTTCAAACACCACTCGCTCTGAGACTTGGAGTGGTTGTTCCCCTTGCTCTGCAAGGGCCGCGGCTTTTGTGGAGCGATGAGTAACGCTGCTTTGAGTGTGGCTGTTGTCGATGTGTTCCTGGTTCGAGCCCAGGTAGGGGCGAGAACAAGAAGGGACGGAAGCTATACTGTTACACTGGAAATACTATAGTGCCTATAAGAACATCCACTAGTCAAAGGTATATGAAATACAAATGGTATAGAGATAAATAGTCCTATAAATACTATATTAACTACAACCTAAAATCTCTTACCTTGGAATATTGAAGTCTCATGTTAAAAGGAACCACTAACTTTCATATGTTCTCATGTTCTGTGCAAGGAACTCAAACGTTAGCTTTTTTACATGGCACATATTGCACTTTTAATTCTCCAACACTTTGTTTTTGCATTATTTAAACCAAATTGAACATGCTTCATTATTTATTTGAGGCTAAATTGATTTTTATTGATCTATTATATTAAGTTAAAATAAGTGTTCATTTAGTATTGTTGTAATTGTCATTATTACAAATACATTTTTTTTTAAATCGTCCGATTAATCGGTATCATTTTTTTTTGGGGGGGGGGGGGGGGGGATGTCCTCCAATAATCGGTATCGGTGTTGAAAAATCATAATCGGTCAACCTCTAGTTTGGAGCCCTGTAATAGTAATGAGTGGAGGCAGGTAGCCTAGTGGTTAGTGTTGGGCCAGTAACCAAATGGTTGCAAGATCGAATTCCTGAGCTGACAAGGTAAAAATCTGTTGTTCTGCCCCTGAACAAGGCAGTTAACCCACTGTTCCTAGGCCATCATTGTAAATAAGAATTTGTTCTTAACCGACTTGCCTAGTTATATAAAGGTTAAATTAACAACAACAAAAAAACACAACAAAAAACACTTAGGGTAGGTGATGATTCAGGGGAACATGTTAGTCTGGAGCCCTGTAAAAGTAATGAACACTTAGGATAGGTGTTGATTTAGGGGAACACACATGACAGTTACTAATTTGCAACATATATCTGAAGGCGTTAGCTTGTCGTTTATAATGTATAAGAATTAAGCAGACAGACAGATAGAGAACAAGAAGAAGCACAGAGTAGAGAGAAGAAGAAGATGCTGAGACAGACAGCGCCACAGGGAGACAAACCAAATGGCTAGAGCAGAGACACGGTTTCCATTTGAGTCATTTAAAATATTAGGTTTAAGTGCCATGCTCAAGGGCATACTGGCAGATTCTAGTCAGCTCGGGGATGCAAACCAGAAAACTTTTGGTTACTGGCACAACACTTTTAACCACTAAGCTACCTGTTGCCCTAAACAGTGTTGGTTTTGTGTTTTTACATATTGCATTTGTTTTAAACATTAACTGGTTAAAAAAGAAGATGAGTAAGATGTATTGCCTTTCACTGGTACGGTGAAGTGGGCTGGTGTGGATAAAATGCCTGGGCCGAATTCTCGTCCCAGTCTGCCCCTACTTCCATAGCAGCCGACTCCAGCAAAAATAACATTCTCGTGTCCTGCTGGCGACTAGGGGGAAGAAGCATGCTTTATGAGAGTAGCATAGCGCGCGGAGACCTATCCTCTCTTCCTGCTAGGTTAGCACTGAAGGAAGGATTCCCGTTTATATAAGGCGATAAAAAGTCATGCCGAAGACCATGACCTCTCTCCAGCGATTAGTTTATTTCTGCCTTGTCAATGCAGTCGGTGTAGAGTAGCCTACGATGTGAACTTGATAGTGATGCGCAGCCAACAACAACCAAAAAGATGAAATGCTTCTCCCGGTACCTACCTTACCTCTTCAGACCCTCGAGCACCATCCTCTCCTCCAGCTGTCACACCGAAGGTAGGCTACGGACCTGTCATGTTATGTTATAGCATGTGCGCGCTCTTTTCTGTGGGTACTGGGAAACCAGAAGCAGGTTAGGTCAGTTCGGGAACCATCGTACTTGTATTTATAGAGAAGAGGCTGGAGGTTGACTGGGACGAACAGAGCATAACACCCTGCTCTCTGCCGTTTCTTTTTCTAGGCAAACAGCCATAGTCAGATTGAAATTTCAAACCGTGTGAAGTCGGGAGTTCCGCTGTGGAATTGGCTAGGTTTCATCTGTAGGCCTATGTTTACATGTTTTATTTTTGATTTCACATTTATTTAACCAGGTAGGCTAGTTGAGAACAAGTTCTCATTTACAACTGCGACCTGGTCAAGATAAAGCAAAGCAGTGTGACACAGAGTTACACATGGAGTAAACAATAAACAAGCCAATAACACAATAAACAAGTCAATGGCACAGTAGAATAAAATAAAGTATATATACAGTGTGTGCAAAAGGCATGAGGAGGTAGGCAATAAATAGGCCATAGGAGCGAATAATTACAATTTAACAGATTAACACTTGAGTGATAAATGAGCAGATGATGATGTGCAAGTAGAGATATTGGTGTGCAAAAGAGCAGGAAAGTAAATAAAATAAAAACAGTATGGGAATGAGGTAGGTAGATTGGGTGGGCTATATACAGACGGACTGTGTACAGCTGCTGCGATCGGTTAGCTGCTCAGATAGTTGATGTTTAAAGTTGGTGAGGGAAATACAAGTCTCCAACTTCAGCGATTTTTGCAATTCGTTCCAGTCACTGGCAGCAGAGAACTGGAAGGAAAGGCAGCCAAATGAGATGTTGGCTTTGGGGATGATCAGTGAGATATACCTGCTGGAACGTGTGCTAACATAATTCATGTATCTGCAGCAGCTTGTGTAAGGTGTATGAACTTTCAAGACAGGACATAGAACATTTCTCCCTCAGCCAAAGCTGAACAGAGTAGCAACTCTACTATGGTGGCAATAAACTGCCTGCAACACTGGATGCTGTTAAAAACCTGTTGAGTGTAGGGGGCAGTATTTTTATTTTTGGATGAAAAACGTACCCAAATTTAACGGCCTATTTCTCAGGCCCAGAATCTAGAATATGCATATAATTGTCAGATTAGGATAGAAAACACTCTAAAGTTTCCAAAACTGTCAAAATATTGTCTGTGAGTATAACAGAACTGATATTGCAGGTGAAAACCTGAGGAAAAATCAACCAGGAAGTGGCCTCTATTTTGAAAGCTCCATGTTCCATTGCCTGCCTTCGCTCCATTTAAAGGGGTATCAACCAAATTCCTTTTCCTATGGCTTCCCCATGTTGTGAACAGTCTTTAGACATAGTTTCAGGCTTTTATTTAGAAAAATGAGCGAGAAAGATCACATCGCGTCAGTGTATAGCTGGGTGTCCCCAGAGTTTTGCTTGCGCAACAGTTTGGAGCAGCCATTGTGTCTCTCTCTGCTATTGACAAAGCTAAAGTCCCGGTTGATATATTATCGATTATATATTGAAAACACAACCTGAGGATTGATGATAAAAAACATTTGACATGTTTCTGTGAACATTACGGATACTATTTGGAATTTTCGTCTGCGATGTCGTGACCGCTCGAGCCTGTGGATTTCTGAACATAACGCGCCAAAAATGTGGAGGTATTTTGGATATAAAAATCATCTTTATGGAACAAAAAGAACATTTATTGTGTAACTGGGAGTCTCGTGAGTGCAAACATCCGAAGATCATCAAAGGTAAGCGATTTAATTTATTGATTTTCTGACTTTCGTGACCAATCTACTTGACCAATCTAATCTACTTAGGCTAGAGAGATGTTCTTACATAAACGCTTTCGCCAAAAAGCTTTATTGAAATCTGACAAGCCAGGTGGGATTAACAACAAGCTAAGATGTGTTTTGCTATATTGCACTTGTGATTTCATGAAAATGTAATATTTTTAGTAATTTAAATTTGAATTTGGCGTGCACTCCAGCTGATGTTGACGTAAATGATCCCGCTAACGAGATGGGTGCATCAAGAAGTTAAAAAAGATATTGCAACACTGGATGCTGTTAAAAAAGACGAGAGACAAGCATGTGCCATTTCCTTAGTCCAACATGGTGGTCAAGGACAGGTCATCTGACCATGACAACCAAAACAACGTTAATAAGTAAGACTTCATAAGAGTCAATTCATTAGGCAACAATACACTGACTATACCAAACATTAGAAACACCTTCCTAATATTGAGTTGAACAGCCTCAATTCATCTGGACATGGACTCTACAATGTGTCAAAAGTGTTCCACAGGTATGCTGGCCCATGTTGACTCCAATGCTTCCCACAGTTGTGTCAGGTTGGCTGGATTTCCTTTGGGTGGTGGTGGACCAGGGATTCCCGAGTGGCACAGCGGTCTAAGACATTTCAACTCAGTGCTAGAGGTGTCACTACCGACCCTGGTTCGGTTCCAGGCTGTATCACAATCGGCCGTGATTTGGAGTCACATAGTGCAGCACACAATTGGCCCAGCATTGTCCGGGTTTGGGTTTGGCCGGGGCAGGCCGTCATTGTAAATAAGAATTTGTCCTTAACTGACTTGCCTAGGTAAATAAAGGTTAAATAATAAAAATACACACAGGAAACTTTTGAGAGTGAAAAACCCAGCAGCGTTGCAGTTCTTGACACAAACTGGTGCGTTTGGCACCTACTACCATACCTTGTTCAAAGGCACTTAAATCTTTTGTCTTGCCCATTCACCCTCTGAATGGCACATATACACAATCCATGTCTCAATTGTTTCAATGCTTACAAATCATTATTTAACCTGTCTCCTCCCCTTTATCTACACTGATTGAAGTGGCATTAATAAGGGATCATAGCTTTCACCTGGATTCACCTGGTCAGTCTATTCATCAGTCTGTGTCATGGAAAGAACAGCTGCCCTTAATGTTTAGTATACTCAGTATATATGGTAATACAAGGTTCCTGCTTTTACTTTAAACTATTGAAATATTGACGTGATGTGTAGGTTTGACATAAGGCCACCTCACTAGGCCTACGTCAGTCATCTCACTAAACTTATGCCACCTCACTCTGCCTATGTCAAAACTAGCCTACTGTAAATAATATTTTGTAATTATATAATTGTTGTCATTTGTTTATTGAAATATGTCTCATTAACATGTATCCATGTTTGTTATATATTAAAATTGTCTGATTTTTGAATTCTACATTATTACAGCTATTGAATAATACAGCGTGTGGCTCATCCATCTGGTGAGAGTTGCCAGCTATAGGTAGTGTGGCCTGCTCTGCTCTGGCTGCATAGGGACAGGACATGAGGGCCTGCTAAGAGACCAAAGGCCTCCTGCGGGGGCTGGGATAAAATGTAAAAAAGTAGGACAAAACACATCACGACAAAAGAGACACCAAAACACTACATAAGGAGAGACCTAAAGACAACAACACAGCATGTTAGCAACACAACATGACATCAACAAAGTAGCAACACAACATGGTAGCAGCACAACATGGTAGCAGCACAAACATGGTACAAAAATGATTGGGCACAGACAACAGCACAAAGGGCAAGAAGGTAGAGACAACAATACATCACGCGAAGCAGCCAACAGAGTCAGTAAGAGTGTTTACAAGCAGAAACTCAAATCAAATCAAATTTTATTGGTCACATACACATGGTTAGCAGATGTTATTGCGAGTGTAGCAAAATGCTTGTGCTTCTAGTTCTGACAGTGCAGCATTATTTAACAAGTAATCTAACAATTCCACAACAACTACCTGATACACACAAATCTAAGTTAAGGACTGGAATATGAATATATAAACCGGAAGTACCTGTCACTCGCTCCGTTGAGAAGTGGTCACCAGAATCAGAGATTATGTTACAGGACTGCTTTGCTAGCGCTGATTGGAATATGTTTCTAGACTCTGCCGATAACATTGACAAGCTAGCCACCTCCGTCACCGGCTTCATTAGAAAATGTATCGGTCACGTTGTCTCCTCGGTGAGCGTTTGCTGCTTCCCGAATCAAAAGCCCTGGATTAACATTGAGGTTGACACTGAACTAAAGGACAGGGTTTACCGTACACAGAGCAGACAACCCTGAGGCTATGTCTGAGGACAGGAATAAGTACAAGGAGTCCCGCTACGACCTCAGCAGTCATCAAACGAGCAAAAGGGCAACATAGGAACAAGGTGGAATCATATAACACAGGCTCCATCGCCCGCCGCATGTGGCAGGGGCTCCAGTCCATTACGGATGACAAAGAAAGACCCAGCCATGATCTGACCAACTATTCCATTTCAATTTTAAGGGCAAGGGAAACATATGTTTACATTGCCAAAACGAGTGAAATAGATAAACAAAAGTGATTTTAAATAGTTAATAAACAAAAGGTAAAATAAATAAACATAAATATAGGTTCTATTTACAATGGTGTTTGTTCTTCACTGGTTGCCCTTTTCTTGCGGCAACAGGTCACAAATCTTGCTGCTATGATGGCACACTGTGGTATTTCAGCCAATAGATATGGGAGTTTATCAAAATTGGATTTGCGTTCTGTGTAATCTGAGGGAAATATGTGTCTCTATGGTCATACATTGGGCAGGAGGTTAGGAAGTGCCGCTCAGTTTCCACCTAATTTTGTGGGCAGTGTGCACATAGCCTGTCTTCTCTTGAGAGCCATGTCTGCCTACGGCGGCCTTTATCAATGGCAAGGCTATGCTCACTGAGTCTGTACATAGTCAAAGATTTCCCTAAGTTTGGGTCAGTCACAGTGGTCAGGTATTCTGCCATGATTTCTCATGATTTGGTTATTTCTAATTGTGTTGCTGTCCTTGGGCTCTATGGGGTCTATTTGTGTTTGTTTCCTGAGCCCCAGGACCAGCTTGCTTAGGGGACTCTTCTCCAGGTTCATTTCTCTGAAGGTGATGGCTTTGTTATGGAGGGTTTGGGAATCACTTCCTTTTATGTGGTTGTAGAATTTAACAGCTTGTTGATGTTGATAATTAGCGGGTATCTGCCTAATTCTGCTCTGCATGCATTATTTGGTGTTTTACATTGTACACAGAGGACATTTTGGCAGAATTCTGCATGCAGAGTCTCAATTTGGTGGTGTCACGGATCCCTCTGGAACTTTCATCACGCACACCTGTCCCCTATTCCCACTGAATAGTTCTTGTATAAGTGTGTCCTTTGTTCACCATGGTACTGTCCATTATTGTTACAATATCCGTTGGTGCGTGTGAGGACCTGTGCTGTGTGTTTTGGCTTTCATGCCATTGTGGATTGCACGTATGATTACAGGTCTCGTCCCGTGTGTTAATCATTGTGTGCGTGTTTTAATTATTTGAGGTACTCCTCACTCTTTTGTTTGGGTTTCAACCCTGTGTTTTTTGTATAGTGTTTGTTTGGTCTTCATCCCCGTGCCTTTTACACAGCACGCCGTAAATTGGGTACAATAAAAAAAACTATTACGCATTCCTGCCCCTGTCTCCCGAATCATTGTTACCAACGTGACTGTTTGTCCCATTTGTGAATTCTTGGTTGGTGAGCGGACCCCAGACCTCATAACCATCACAGGCAATGGGTTCTGTAACTGATTCAAGTATTTTTTAGCAAGATCGTAATTGGAATGTCAAATTTTATATTCCCTTTGATGGCATAGAAGGCACACCCGGGCCCAGGTGTTTCCCATGTTGCTGACGACCCTCCCGGCTCCGCCCTCCGGCATCCTAATAAGGAAACAAGAGCAAAGAGATAGAATACGGCAGACAGAGTGGGAGGGTCGTCACATAACTCTTCATGTTGTTGTTTGTTTAGTGGTTTCCAATTTTTCCAGAAGTGGTTAGAGTCTATGGATTCTTCAATTGCATTGAGTTGATTTCTGACGTGCTGTTCCTTCTTTTTCCCTAGTGTATTTCTGTATTGTTTCACCATTGTGAAGGCGTAGACTCAGGTTTTCTGGGTCTCTATGTTTTTGGTTGGATAGGTTTCTCAATTTCTTTCTTAGGTATTTGCATTCTTCATTGTTGTTACTTTTCTGAGGTTGTCTGCTTGACATTTTCTAGATTTGATAGTGAAGCTGAGAGGTCAAATATACTGTTT